>NC_056729.1:1731802416-1731977416 GCF_019279795.1 Protopterus annectens | reverse complement strand
TCTTTCGAAGCTAGCCTTGGATGATTTTATGAGGGATCATAGTTTCTTGCTGATACTGATCAGGGATGTCTTTCCTTCTTGGGATTTTACTCTTTTCTGTACTAGTTTCCTCATTCTATTGTATAGCTTGCTTATGGCAGGAGTCCACCAGACTGGTTTCCTTTTCTTGGAGGAGTGAGTCTTGGTTTTGCTTGGGATAGCATGATCCATGCATTTTTGCAGGTGCTCATAGAGTGCCTTTGTAAGGGATTCAGCAGCTTGGACAGCATTGTCCTTTAGCATGGGGGCTGTGAACCTTTCCACCTCGGTCTTATGTAATGTGAAGTTTGCTTTTGAAATGTTTTTCACGGTGGTTTCCTTGATTGGTGGTGGGGAGGAATGTGGATATCAAGAGTGATTAGTCTATGGTCTGATTTAACCAGCGAGGGGTTGACCTCCGGTGTAGAACACCGGTCACCCATGCTGGTGATGACTAGGTCCAATATGTTGTCACTTCTGGTGGGGGTGCTGACCAGCTGATCCAGGGTGTTCGAGTTTATAAATTCTAGGAAGCGTTGGGCAAGGGAGTTAGTACTTGAGTAGTGCTCCCAGTTAATGTTTGGGTAATTGAAATCACCCAATATTAGGGAATTTGGTAGGACCTTCATATTTTCCAGTGTTTCCAGAAATGCAGAATGGGGGTCCTGGGTCATGGTGGGTGATCTGTAGCAAACTACAATTTGAATTGCAGTTTTGCCCATTGTTAGTTGCACATGAATGATTTTTAAGGCATTGTGCTGCTCCAGTAACCTGGAGGTTTGGGTATCCTTGATGAATCTGGATAAACCACCGCCTTTTGTGTTTTGGTCCTGGTTCTGCGGCCAGAAAGTATGGTATGACTTATAGCCTGGTAGTGCTGGGGTGCTCTCTGGAGCCTTAAACCAGGTTTCTGTTACTGCACAGATATCAATGTTCTCCATACTGAGGAGTGCCTCGAGTGCATGCATTTTGAGGTTTAGACTTTTGGCGTTGAGTAGCATTACCATTAGTTTTTGGTTACTTGTGCTATTTACGGTAGTAGGTTTGTCTTTTGAGCCTTGCCTAAAAAAGGCACTATGGGGGCAGCAAAAGCCTTGGCCAGTATTCAAAAGCCTAAGGGTGACAGATGCAAGCCATCTCTTGCGAAGCAAAGTGGCTTGTTGAGCATGTCATCCCAGGTGGACCGATACTGGATCCCCTTTGAATGAAACCAGAAACTTAGCCAATTTTTGAAATTTATCATTTTTTTCTTTATACTGTGGCATCATTCTTGGTGAGGGCAGGATGCTACTCAGGGTCAGGGTCATACCGGCTTGGGCTATATGATCAGAGGGCTCTTTCATGTCTCTTCTCATGTAGTCCAGAGAGGTATATCTCAGGTCATTCACACACACACACACACAAACACACACACACACACACACACACACACACACACACACACACACACACACACACACACACACACACACACACACACACACACACACACACACACACTCTATTACATCAGATATTACAGTAACTAAAGTTCAACATGAATGAAAGATGTTTTTGCTCATCAAAGATGATTAAGGAATGCAAACTACTTAGACGTGTGCAGAGCTTGACTGCTGTAGTGACACTGGGGACATGGGAATCTAACTGAAGTCTATGTGGCTACTTTAAAGCTAATGTAGCAATTCTTTAATAATAGTTAAATCTACTGATTAAAATAGAGTTTCACATTGAAATATTTCAATAACAGAATAATATACTCTAGGGTAGCAATGCAGATAAGTGACATTCATTGGGGCGGGACAGTGGTGCAGTGGTTAACGTTGTCACCTCACAGCAAGAGGTTCTCTGGTTCAATTCTCGGCTGGGTTGCCTTCTGTGAGGAGTTTGCATGTTCTCCCTGTGTTCCCGTGGGTTTCCTCCCACATTCTAAAGACATGCGTCTGGAGCATCTCTCCCCGGGCCTCCGCTGAAAACAGGCTCCGTGGAACCTAGTCGGACTTTCCCGGTCAACAAATGTTAAATAAATAAAAATAAAATAAAATAAATTCAGGCACACTTTGACATTTTCCCTGATACTTTGGTGGTAATTGGCTCAGGGCAGTAACATGATCACTGACATCAGAGACTCGCAGTTTATTTTTCTGGCAGCATTTCATACAAATGTAAGCAAATGTATTGACTGTAATGGCAGTTACTGTCAGTTAATTAAAATACATCCAAGCACCCCATATATCTCACCCATGATTTGTCAGCCGGATTGCTGAATATCATGCTAGGGTAGAAGTCAAGATTTCTGACACTGTTCAAAAAAGGTTGCCTGTTCTCACTGTAGGGTATGAAGTTATTGTGGTAGTTACACTGCCCTGAAACGTTCAAAAGTATTGGCTTACACAGAATACTTATTTTACCTGATGTGAATATCTACTTCTTAAACAATGCAGATTGCAATGCCTTATAATTCATTTAGCAAAGCCTAGACTTGTATAAGATATTTAAAATAAGTGACACTGTCTGTTTTCAGTCAGATATCTCATAAAATCAAACTTGGCCTCTGTGCGAAGTATGTTTTGCCTGTTTCCTAGGATGCCTACGGACAAAACATTTTTGTTTGTAGAGTGAAAGAAACATAGCATTTTGTGAAGATTATAACATTTTTCTTGTCTTAAATGTTTCTGTCAGATAAAGTAAATATCCAAACATTTTTCTTTTTACTCAAGCACTTCAAAGGTTCTGCCCATGCACTGATATCACAATTAGGGAAACAGTTTCTGAAGCCGTCATCTTTCCTCATGTTTAGAGTTTCCTGCAACTTCCTATGACAAAACATGACAGAAGCAACTAACTTGGGAAGGTAATCTCTTTAGTTATTTTAACAATGTAGTACACTGACTTGGGTCTCAGGCAAACAATACCAGTTCAGAAAAGTGAGAAAAGGGTCCCATGTGAATTCACCTTTGTCTGACTGACTTCTCTGTTTTAGTCTAAAAATCCTCAGGCAATGACATATGTATACCTTGTCAATAAAGAATACCGATGAAAGTGGTTAACTTCTGCTGACAAAAAAAAAAAAGATTTAAAGAATGTTAAAAATTATGTTGCCTCATGCATCGAAATGATATATTGACCAGAATTAATTATTTTCTGTTGTGCAAAAAGTTTTCGAAGGCAATTTTGAATTGTGACAAGTTTTGACAGTCAAGGAGACTTTGTGTGTTATTTTGCTATAACTGCACACACAAACTTATACAAAACAAAACTCATTTCATAATGTGGCTGAGTCTAGAAACCTGTTTTTAACAAATATAATGTTCAATAAACTTGTTGAAAGATGAGCTAAACAAAGACTATATGAAGACAAGCAGCAACTAACATGTTTAGCGGAACTGTGTAACTAAAAAAGCTTATGATATAACTCTTTTTACTGGTCCAAAGCTGAACAGCTCTACATTAATAGGCAACATTTAATATCTCAAGAATGGCAAAATGCAGTGTTTTATGATTTGTTCAGTATGGAGGGGCTTAATAAAAGATAGCAATGCATAACTTAAATTAGTTCAAAAATATACCATTCAGTGATTACACTCCATTTAGTTAATGGAACTCCATTTGTTAAAATAAAATCATTTACAAGTATCATTACATTTATATAACATTTCACACAAGCAACCTTTGAATCAGTGAACAGATGTATAATGCGGCATTGATGATCCATGGCATTAGCCTGAAAATATGCAGCAACACCTGCAAAAACATCCCTGAATTTGTCGCTAAAACATTTAAGTTTTCCAAAGGCCTTGTGAACATGTCTTTTTCAGTTACGGCATTTTATATAAAATTTTACCATTTCTTAATTTAATACTTTCTTCTCCTTGTGTAAGAATGGATGTCCACTGAAAACGGTAATACAATAGTTTTAACTGACCTAAAAAGCAGGCCTATACATGTCTCTTGGTCCCTGCAATGTCTAAAGCATCAAAACTCTGACGATGTGCGAATGTCACTCTCCCAATATTCCCTATTAGTACATACTGATACTTTTAATATGCCACTGTGAATACAAGTGCTAGTGATGAGAGACAATTGCAAGAAATATGCACCATAAAGCAATTTATTGGTGGAAATATTGAATTCTGCCAACATCCCCATAATTCATGCAAATCTTAATTTAGATGCACTGCAAAGCTTACACAGTGCATATGGCAAACATGCTGGCAATGGGCGATCAGCTGTACATCAGAAAGTGGGATTTGTTTTCATTTAGTGGTCACTTAAGAAGTAATATGATTTATACTACATTAGTCTATCTACACGTTACATTATCATATCAGAAAACGTTCCAAAGTATTTAAAAAGGCAAGACTTGACAGGAATGTGTTTCTCTGTCACATATACACATAGACCACAAATCTGTCATTAAATCTTTAATGCTAATCTTAAACACAGAATCAGAGAATGCAATTCACTACAAGTTAAATAGATCACCAGCTATCAAAACATTGCGCTATTACTCCTTACTGTTAACAGTGCAGTATAAAGGAATTAAGAAATGTGAAGAAATTTCAAGTAAGAAATAAATACTTTTTAGAAAGAAATGTGATATGCTCAAATACAACACTGAACAAAACAACCGGCTTGGCATGGCAGTCTTACTTGCTCTTGATATCTTGAATTTCTAAAACAAATATGCTGTTATGTTTCAAAACCAAAATGTTCACGTCTTTCAAATTAAGCCTCCAGACATATCACCTTATCATTCACTGTAGTTGTAATAACTGCACCCACCCTTTCAACAGTATGTAACTAAATGCCTGTAATATACATTCTTCCATGTTGTACATTTGTTTTACTCACTGTACAAATGCAAAGAAAGCAGGTATCCTTTTTTGTTATATTTACTTAACAAGTAGTTATTATTACTGTTTTATTTTTATGGAGCAATACATTATAAAGAAGCTCAGATATTTTGTTTATTCTTTACACTTATGCCAGTTTTTCTGGAAATTAGGCTCTGGTTAAGTGACTTACTGATGATCCTGCAAGTGACTCATGGGGGTGACAACTAAAGAATCCAAGATAAATCTCATGCATGAGTTATAGGCAGAGCCTTACATACAAAAATTGCAGAATAAACAGGTGGGAGATGAAGAGAACTGCTAGACCCCCACCATCTATGCAGTGCTGTGGGTGAAAACATTTTTATCTGACCTCTCACGGAAGTTATCTTTGTTATCTTAATGATCTTACACTGTGTACACCTGAACTTTTTTAAGCTCTTTCTGTCATTACTGGTTTAAATCTCCAAGGAGCTTACTGTTCTACTATATTTGGCATTCATCAGATCTATCATTGAATAGAATGTCCCCTTTGGTATAAACCTAACCAGGCATATTCAACAACTGGAACGTCCACAGAGGTTCCTCATTAAAAGAATACAAGGCATAAGTAACAAGTCCTATGCAGACTACCTCAAAGCCCTATCCCTGTACTCTGTCTACTACAGGCTGTTGAGAGGAAATCTATGCCTGGCATGAAAAATATTGTCAGACCAACTCTGATGGACCTCCCTCATATCCACAAAACAAGCAGCAATAGAATTACTCATTCTAAAGACTTAAACCTTGCCTGTGATACAAATAGGACCCACTGGCGAGACAGGAATGCATTCCAGAGACTATCCCCTTTATAGGACAAGCTCCCCATCCATTTGAAACAGAGTTCTTCCCTAAACAAATTCAGGTGTAATTTGGACAACTAGATGGAGAACAGGAAAGTCATCCCTGGTTTGGCACCTACCTCTCTAATGGACAAAGGTAGCCTATAAATGGTTCATCTCCCAGGCCTCTTCTCCCAAGACCTGCTTACTTTTATGAAGGGTACCAGAACTTGTCAGAGATTTGGGATGCATGGCTAGGTTTAAAAAGATTCTTGTTTTACTGAATTATCACTTAAGATATAGAAAAACATACACTTATAGAAAAGAAAACAGACCAAATTAACATATTCCCATTTGTAAACATTATACAACACGTAAATTCTTTTGTATTATTATCATCAATCCAATATTACATAAATTGATCAGTTCCTGCCGTCACTTAAACCTCAGTCCTCCTCCAAAACATTATTCTGCAAGCATTGCTCCCACGATTTCCATTTTTATTTCTATGTACTTTGCTCCTACCTTTTTCTAAAGATCCCACTTCCTGTTCTTTTATCTCTGTTACCATGTTCAATACCTCTAATACAGTTGGTTTACACTATGATTTCCGCTTTCTGGTAACTGCTTTTTTTGGCAGCCACCAGAATGAAACAAGACTTACTATCTCTATGCTATTCAGATCACAGTTTTAGTAGTTTTGACAGCAATGGGCATAAGGTAGCAGTCAATTCATGATGGACACAGGACCACCACAGACCCTAATTCCTCCATCTCCCTAAAATCTGTGTGGCAGATGGCGTAGAAGATTCTGTTTCTAAGCCATTAATGAGCTCTCACCTGTAATCAAGGACAAAGGATATGGCTAATTTTAACTGCCACTTAACCTGACAGTGCTCCCAGGGGACACTTGGTACAACAAGTTTACCTGGTGAATGAACAGATTAAAATAAAAATAAAAATTCTGCTTTTATTCTACTGTTTCAGACTTATTGTCTTACTACTCAGAACACTAAAAAAGTGAAATTTATTCATATTATTTGGCTGTTTAGGCTGTTGGCAAACTAATAAATTACATACTGAAACAGCTACTAGAACATTGTACTAATATTAATGTTTAAAAAAATTTAAATCTTAATTAATGTATAAAAATTTTAAATTTAAAAACTCTCCTAGGATAGGGAAGCTTCCCACTCAGCCAGCAGCCAACAACCCCCCTCCCCCATTTATCATTTATCTTTTTAACTAACCCTTATATCCAGCTTGCTCACTCTCTTCTAATAACTAGCCTATCTCCCCCTCTCGCGTAGCCTGCTACCCCCTGTAGGCGAACAATTCGCCACACTGGCCACTAGGTGGCGCCTTACCATAAGCTTTCTGTATATCTATTCCCACAACTATTCTTTACCATACCTCCCTAACCCTGTTTTTCAGCTTCTACTTTTCACGGACTTACTCTTTCACCTTCTCACCCTTGTCCTAAGGTATCTTTAATCACATTCTACTCCTCTGATATCCTAACTTTCTTCTTACTAGCCTCACAACTTACTTCTATATTCTCTCACTTTCAGACTTACCTGCAGAATTCTCCCACTTCACAGACTGTCATCCTTGATAGTCCACTCTCTTGTCTACCCGCTCCGTTCGCCCTTCGGGCTCACTCCGCTCCCCTACCCTGCCCCCAATTTCACCCATCCCCAGTGGTCCTAGATTTATTCCTGTAAAGACACACCCCCATTACACCAACTCCAATCACACAAATTACATCATTACCACACCCAGTCCCAATTTTCACAACATGTCCACTGATACCTTACCTTTCATCCCTCCTTGTTAATACACATCACCTACTGACACTCCTCCTAACCTGCCTATAAAACCTACCTCAACTTTAATTCCCACCTCACTAAACAATATTATGTCTAAATCAGTCATGCCATACCAATTACAATTATTAATATTGGTCTCACTCTTACCTGCTCTAACCACTACCTATCTCTTAACCTCCTATGAAAAACCTCTTTACTCTGCCCTTCTCTACCCTTCCAAACACACTTCAACACTAACACTAGCTATCTCTCCAAACATTCTAAATTTAATTTGCAAACCCAGCTACCTACTAGCTAAATATCACAGACTAGTACACATTAAATATAGCAACCTAAAAACTAAAAAAAATAATTTGACTACTATTGTAAGCCCCTCCAGCCTAAACACTTTACACTCCTCCATTCCTTAATAGACGGGGACATTCATCCTACCCTGGCCCAAACTCTACCCTTACCACTGCAAACTGTAACCAAAACAAGACTAGTACCCTACCTCCTACCAAACCTTCCAATTCACTCTCTATTGCACATCTTAATATACGCAGTATTCACAATAAAATCCCTCAAGTTCATGCCCTCCTAGATGTCCACCTATTTGACATCCTATGTTTATCAGAAACATGGCTAAAACCTACAATAAAAGACAATGAAATCACCAACTTTAACAGCCAATCCAACCACACCTAGTACAGTTGTGCAATGCTTCTACAAAGTGTTCTTAACAAAGATGAAATTGTGGTTAAAAGGTAAAACCATTGCTTTGGAATATTTTATGTGTTAATCTTTGTTAAACCTGTTACACTTATTAATTTGTAAGCTGTCTCCCCAGTACTGGTAAAAATTTACTGTTCTTTTTAGTAAGGATCTCATTTTTTATTTCGCCCAACGTCTTGTAGAGGATAACCTCTGTGTTGAAACTTACCCACTAATATTGTTGTTTCTTTAACAAACACCTCCTCATCCCTAATAATATGTGGTGAATGAATCATTTGTCCTCTAAAGAGGTTTCTGTTTTTTGCAAGCCTGGGTGATTACTTGTGAAATATGGTTGTTTTGAGTTTATTTCTTACAAATAATGACATAAAACAAATCCTGTGTCATGAGGTATACCCAGAATAAGAATTATTTTTCTTAATTCAGTTGTATTCAAATTCATCTCAAAACTGAATGCCTTTGTAGAAGTTGATTATATTTTCAAAAGAAACAGTATATATATATATATATATATATATATATATATATATATATATATATATATATATATCATAAGATGTACAGGTTATAAGAGATAATGTAACAAAACTTGTTTCACCTGACAAAATTATTTTGAATTTGTGCGTCATGCTTGCTATAGTTCAGTTCTTAACTTTTTCAGTTCTTCTTCACTTTTTTTTTATTTTTATTTTGTACCTTCCTAGATAAATCAGGAACCAACAGACAGACCAGCAACCAAGCCATAACAATAGTGTTCACTGTTCTCCAAAAATATCTTTTTATGGCTTCCAAATAGGTTTTTGATTTACTAACTGCATTCCAACTGAGGCAAAGACTCAGGTTTGGCATATATATATATATATATATATATATATATATATATATATATATATATATATATATATATATACAAACACAAGGTGCAGGGTTTGATTCTCTCAAGGGATAACTGGCTAGGCTTGAAATGGCTCGCAAGGGCAGTTAGCTTAGTACGAACCTATGAACCTATACATATATATATATATATATATATATATATATATATATATATATACATATACAAACATTATATATATATATATATATATATATATATATATATATACACATATATATATTTATTTTATTTTATTTTTATTTAACATTTGTTGACCGGGAATGTCCGACTAGGTTCCACAGAGCCTGTTTTCAGCAGAGGCCCAGGGAGAAATGCTCCAGATGCATGTCTTTGGAATGTGGGAGGAAACCGAGTACCGGAGGAATCCCACCTTGAACACAGGGAGAACATGCAAACTCCACACAGAAGGCACCCCAGCCGAGAATCCAACCGGAGAACCTCTTGCTGTGAGGCAACAACCTTAACCGCTGCACCACTGTGCCGCCCGATATATATATATATATATATATATATATATATATATATATATATATATATATATATATATATATATATATATATATATATATATATATATATATATATATATATACACACACACACATTTTTTTCACTGCTGGATAATGATAAATTGTAATTTTGAGATATTTCCATGACTGATTGAAAATGGTCAGTAGAAATATTTGATAATGCAAGGATATGCGGCAGAAAGAGATTTGTATATGTTTTTTTTTTATTTTATTTTTGAGGTTTTTAGTTTTAGTTTATTCTATTTATAGCCTGAAACCTATTTACATACTAAATGATGGTCATAGAGGATAAGCACATTTATTTAAGTACTTTTCCTTGAGGTTCTTAATACCAACACTGTTTTTGTTCATTTCTTTACGTTTGTATTCAAATGAGGATGCATTAGGCAGAGTATGATTTATTTATTTATTTTTTATTGCGTTAGAATGTTAATGCTAATAGTCTTCCATTTGTAATAACTAGGCTGCATGCACCTATATCAATGTTATGCCCACACTTTATTGACCTGCTATCTTTATAATAATAAGATAACAAATGGATCAGTGTGGATTTGTTAGGGGAAAATAGACATTTGAAATTATAGAAAAAAGTATTAGTAATAAGGTCTATGCAGCTAAACAAGGACATGTTACTGGTCAAGAGACTGGATGCAGAGAAGGACTTTGACAAGAGTTCATTCAACAAAGGTATGTTTTTACAGAATTTGTTGAGTTAATCAGGACAGCATACTCAGCTTCTGTTGCCAGAGTGAAAATTCAAGCAGGAATCTCATTGCCCTTTAGATTACATACAGGAATAAGGCAAAACTGTTCTCTCTCCCCAGTTTTGTTTGCTTAGTATTCAAAGTCCATATCATCCATGATGAAGTGTTCACATTTAGACAGTTAATTTAGGAGGAGCGGATGGAGGCAAGGCTAGACTTTCTTGAAATACAGATGCTTTCAAAGGATAACTGAGATTTAAATCTTCCTGCCATAAATTTATATTATGAAGCATTGTGGTTAAAATTAGTATGTCTAATATTTCTTCATGAATATGAGGGCAACTGGGAATATAATTCTTCACTGACAACATTAGTAGATTTGGAAGGTTTTCCTTCATATGCATATTTGAATAGCAGAACAGAATTTTCCTAAGTGACAAAGCATGAGGTAGTAACTTTATGCAACATGTTAGAAAAGATGAAATCTAATTCTCGGACAATGTGGTTACAATGCAAAGAAGATAGTAACATAGGTATTTAAGGACATAAGTTTAAGAAATTTGAAAGATATGAAAACAAAACATATTTTGGGACCAATAAAGAAATAGCCCAAATTGGGGCATATAGTTACAGAGCTGGCATTGATAGAACCATTGGATGCTTCACACCCATTAATGGCCAGTTTTATATTAGAGATGTGAAATGAACCCCCAGCGCTTTGCAAGTAGTAATCAGTCAACCATGTAAAACACTGAATGCCGTATTCTATCAAATGAAGATGTGAAATAACGTGAACATTTCTTTTGACAATATAACACCAAATTTAGTTTGTTTACAATTAGTAAATGTAAACACCTCCACAAATAATTTTATACTTTGCAAGGACTGAGAAAGAGGTTTTCAACTGCAAAATCTCACTGCTGGAAATGCAAGGGAGAAGAAGTATTCAGTTCATGGAAACATTTATTTTTTGCCAGGTTGAGGTCTAGCTCACTTTCAGATGGAACCTGAAAATTTACTGATAGAGATAATGCACTCAAGTGTAAGATTGAGATGTTAATGGTATTGGGATAAGACAAAATCTAAGATGCTCTAAGTTAGAATGGGTAATGTTATTTCTGTTGATATTAATAGCCTAGAAAAAAATAACTATTACAATACCATGTCCTTTTAGATAAGGGTATACACATTATGGACAGACTACATAGAAGACAGACCTGACCTTAGTTGCTAAGAATCTTCCCTATGTGATAAAAAATTATAGTGCTATAATATTCTTATATTAATGGTGATATTAATGATGAGGTGGGAGATGCAAGTAAACAGAAATAATTGATATTTTGACTAGATTAAGAAATGAATTTAGGATACTTATAAGATTAAAGAATGCACCTTCTAAGTGCAAGTAAATATATTTGAGTTTACATTCTGTGGTAATTAATAGACGACTAGTAGATCCCTTTAAGTAAGTTTGCTTAATTTGTTTTTATGTAGACTGTACAAAACTTATATGTATATTTTATTTCATCTTATGCAGAATATAAGGCAAATGAATGTACTGATGTATGCAATTTTAATTAGTCTATGTCATAGTTCTATATGTGTTTTCATTGGTTGAACCATATTTTTAATACCAATGTTTTAACTGTTTTTATGAGTCTGAAGAAGCGATCAGCTGACTTAGATCGCAAAAGCGCTTACTTTTGTTTAATAAAGTGGTGTGAAACTGCAGGTGAACCGTTTCCTACCTTGACTACTACATCTCAGTTACAACTTTTGGTTTTATAAAGGGCACTACTGTGAAGCTGCAAGTGATTTATTTCCTGACGTGGATTATTCCATTTTTATCTTCAGCTGTGGTCTAACCATTGGTCTTTTCATTTTTTTTCGCTTGAGGTGTATACCAGGCGTTTATCCAGCTTTTGTTTTCTTTCACGTGTACAAAACTTGACTGTGTAGTAACAATTAAGACAAATGCCTGAAATGATTGCATCCAACAGAATACAATTATACATTTGGGTTTCAATTTACTTATTAATTTACTGAGTTTCTTACTGCTTTTGTTTCCTGTGAAAGTCTGACTGAGCTGAAATATGCCCTTTTCACTGGAGGCCCACTGTTTAAAACTAATATACAAGATAAAAGTGTGTACTTTTATTTTATATAATTATACAGAATAAAATGATAATAACAATAATAATAATTATAATAATAATAACATCAACAATAATATGTGTTAAACAGGTATGCCAAATGTACACACAGGCACTTTTTGGGGGTGACCCAGATGCAATGTCTAGTTAGGTGAGTTGCTCAAGGTCACACAGTAAAGGCTGAGGGAACTGAAACCTGTATGAAAGGAATCAAACTCACAGTCTTAACCCTTTGCATTGACAGTATGTATAACAAGTTCTAATGTAAATGTTAAGTGGATACAAAAACAGATGACTTTACAAAAAAGAAAATGTTTCAAAGTATTACAGGGGCATATATGTACTGAAATGAACACATCTACCTGGTATTATCGAATTTTAACTTATCCAAAAATCAGAAGCATGAGAAAACATAGTTTAACAGACACCCATATCACCACAGTTTAACTCCGAGAACCTAACCACTTGGCCAACCTGGTGAACTTTGCCCTTTTCCTCACTATAGTGCAATCTTAGAATTGGTATATTTAGTTAGGGTTGGTGTTGGGGGGTGAAGCCTGCCACTTGACTGGATTGTATTTTCTTTGGTTCATTTATTTTGTCATGGTGGCCAAGTGGTTACTTTCCTGGAGTAAAACTGCGGTGATCCAGGTGTTCATTAAACTACGTTTTTGGCAAAGTCGTCCTGTGCTTCTGATTTTCGGGTAAGTGAAAATTTGACAATATGAAGTAGACCCAAAATTAACATGCTATCTGTAATAGTTGGTTTACTGGTCTGACTGGGATACTTGACAGCCTGTAAACCATATTAATGACATTTATTGATCTCCCCATAATAAAACCACAATGAATATGAATCTAATCAATTTCTCTTTGCATTTTGCTAATGTTAATTTAATTGACATTGGCCTGGTAATATAATTCAGTTTACTAAGGTTAATTTTTGAAATTCATAACATTTTCTTCTAGATGAAACAGTCCTAGACAAGCTCAGTTACCAATCAAGAAATAGTTAACTTGTAAAAGGCAAACTTAGGTTTCATAAAATTCATCTGCATTGTGAACTAGTCTCGGGGCTTTATGGAAGACTAATTCTGGGCAATATAATAATGTCTTGAATCCCAAGAGATCATGACCTTTTAGTTTGGAGGGGACTGTATGCTCCTGTGATACATACAGAAATATATATTACCTGAAGACCCCCCTCTCCCACTCCGGGCATCATGACATTGCAGTGGTGAAAAGTCTTATGTGCATGTGTGTGAATTACAAATATTAAGCATTTGCATAACTGCATTCATATCTTAAAAGCTTTGTGACCTACAGGCAAACAACTGAGGCCATCTTATGCAAAAAATTAAGGCACACAATGTTGCCACTAAAACTTGTCATGTCACACATGTGCAGGTATTTTGCGGAGCTTCTGTAATATTAGCACAAGACAGCAGGACGATAACCAATCTTGTCATGCATCACTGGAAAGCTCTCTAACAATTAACCGACTGGTATCTTGGATGTCTGAAGCATACTTACAGAGATACAACCCCTTGTTTGACCATAAAACAAGCACTTTTTGATAAATAAAATACATTATTCTTTCATAAATCTGCAGTATAAAATCAGCATCTACAGACTGACCTTTGTTACTAACGGTGTGTAGCTCATTGTCAACTGAATAGTTTCCATGTTTTACATTTTTTTGTAATTCACACCAGTTACTGGTTATTGCAAATCCCATGAACTATGTTTTCAGTAGAGGCTTTTGGAAAATAAGCATTCAGGAAGCAAGTGGTTTCTTTGCTTACATATCTCTTAAAAGCAAATGAATAAACTACCTTCCTACTGCTCAGTATCAAAAGACTTAAAAACATTAGGGCTGTCAAAAATGTACTTACAGTGAATCTACCTTAGCAAAGTGCGTTTCTGGAAACATGTAACTCTGTAAAGCACAGTGCTGATATGTCTTCACACTGTATAGTTTAACACTTCCTGCTTGCACATTCACTAGTCACCCTATGATTCTGTAAGGAGTATCCAGTCCCAGCAAGTAATGACTGCCGCTGAAGACCTCCTTGGTTTCCGAGAGTTTGTCTGTTTATCTAGTATCAAAAGACATATACGTAATACAGCACTAAAACCACAAAGATGAACAATGTTTGACTATACCAAACACATGAAAAGGAGCTAATAACCTTACCTTCGTCATGACTTTCTCTGTTTCGCCGCCTGTGCCTTTCTCTCCGATGGCTGGGCGCTGATTCTGCCCCAGTCTCATTATCTAAGCCATCTCTGCTGCTTGCAGCATTTGGACTACAATAAATATATAGACTTCACGTTAGTAATCTCAAACTACAAAACTGTTTTCTTGCTTTTTTTGTGAACAATTATTTAGTTTAATAATGAGTGTATCAAGCGATTTTAACATGATGCATTAAAGCAAGGCATACACACTGAAGACAAACGTTGCAAGGCAGTTAGTCGAGCGGAGACATAGACGATGCTTAGAAAACAAGACAAGGAATCAAACTTGTAAAGGAAAAGCCTATAACAAGTGAAAAGAACATACATACTGTAAATAAAGAGGAGAATCTGGATCTATAAAGTCAGTAACATTGCTGAGCTGACCACAAATCAAATTTACCATCCATCTTTTATCTACTTTTCCATAAATCCAGATAAATAAAAATATATAAGCTGATCTATGAAGAAACCTTTCTGTGTGGGCCTAAACTGGGATATTCCTCCTCCTTCCTTTCCCATTTGCCTCTTTTTTTCCTCACATCATACAGGGTTAAGGGCAGCCACAGTAAAGCTATCCATAATGGACAAGCAGTGCAAGATGCCACTTATCTGGGGACTACCCTAAAAACAGCAATGTTTCACTAATGCTTAGTGTATCACCTGAAGGCAAACAATAAAACACTTGCCAATCCACGTACAGAGTGAGTCTGCAGCCAGTTGTAGCCCCAGGTATAGCAATTTCTTTGGCTAGCAAGAAGATTTCTTGTACTTCCTTATACAGGAAAACCTGAAATGATGTTTCTTGGCCATCAAAGGATGTAACACTGAATTTAGAATTTCTTCCCTGAATTCTGTAATCAGACATAAAACTGGGAATGATGGAGGGGTGTATATAATAAATTCTCTCTTGTTACAGGAGCGACAGCATATTCACCTCCAATTCATTAGACAGGGCCATCAGAAGACAGTATGTTTACCTAGTCTGTCCTTTAAATACATTTATTGCTCTACCCCCCCCCCTTCTCCCCTCAATTTTCCTTCACCTTGTCCATTCCCTTTTGAATGCCTCTGCCAATTTCCTCCCTGCCATTTATTTTGGTTGCCATTCCATGTGTCCACTACCAGTACATGACAAGAAGTTCTGGAAAAGTCATGGAATATTTAGCTTCTATAAATCGCTGACTATGCCCCATTCTCCACAGTCTTACTTTCCTGTTCAGGATGATCCATGTATATCCTTCTTAAATGTTTATGTGCCTATATTATGGATGTAAAAGATTCCATGGCAACATTTGAAAAGACTAGGGCAATTTTCCTCAATGCCCTAGGTAAATTTTTCCATCTTGCCAACTACAAAAATGCAGTGTTTTCAAACTTAAATAAATCAGATTACTGTGCTTCCTTAGCCACCTAGATTAACTAAAACTTGCTACTACAAACCCCGTCTCCAAAGACGTTAATCTTCATCACCATATAAAAAAACACCTCTTGGAAAAATAGGTTCCTCAACCAAAAAATCCACTACCTCAGGACAAGCTTCCCTTTCTGTGTCTCATTGGGTCCTTCAGACTCTACACTGATGACTGGCTGGGTACAAACACATTTAGTCCTGGGATAAGTAGTCTGTCAGATAGGGTGCACATTATCAAGTTTACCCACTAAACTGTCTGGGTTGCATAGTTAGGCTGTATGGTTGGCTAGGCTGCATGCCAAATAATCTTATGAACCCATACAGATGTGTGAAAAAAAAAAAACATACAGATGAGTGGTCCGCAAGTAAGGCAAACAATTGAGTGTACAAAAGCTGTGAAGGAGGGGGTAGAAAAGTGAAAGAGGTGCAGTAGGTAATGGCTAGTAGGGCAGAAACATACAGCCTTACACTCACCAGAAGCATGCGATTACAGCACCAATCCTAAAGGCAAAGCAGTTCAATTCTCCCACTGACCATAGACCTGTAGCCATATTTTGTCCACTAACAATGCTTCTGGAAAAAATACTGTATAATCATCTCACACAGCATACATCAAAGTGAGGTCTTCAGTTATATTTACAATACTCTAACAGCAAGTGAAACAATTAATTAGTGAGGAAAAAAAAATACTAATGCATTTTCAATTATCTTAAGTGCATCTTAAACCATTAACCATACCCTGTTTGTTTAGCTACTCTGTAAACTTACAGCCTTTGTAATTCAATGTGCCATTTAGTTCTCTTTCTAATGAAAATAACCTCCACAGTTATGCAAGGAGGCACTGCCTACAACAATGTTTTACTGTTGAAGTTCTTATAGTTCAGGGATAGAACCCCTTCTATTTTCCACATTCATAAATAGTCTGCGTTTTGACTATCCCTCCTTCAACTGCAGACACTATTCTGATGATATTGTTACCCTTAACCACACTCCTTCTCCTACTGACCTACAAACCAAACTGCAAAATTATTTAAATTACATCTGGACAGTAATAAATCCAGTGTGATTTTATATGACACTCCCCAATGACTTTCCAGAAACCTATCACTTTAATAAAAGGCCCACTAAACATTAATATACAGTTACTATCTCACCAAAGTTATCTGAGCCTTTTATCAGAACAGCAACTAACATTCACTTCCACAGCAAACAAATAAAACAAGAAGTCATCTATCAACTCAGATTTTCTATGAATGCACTCATCTTCTTCTCACAAAAGGAAGAAAAGCCGTAGGTCTCCAGATTCTAATGTCTAGACCGGCTTACTGACTTCAAGCTACAGCACTTAATTCTACTAAAAATAGAAACATTTCTTCACACACTACAGTCAATAACAACTGCTACTATATAGCTCTAACTACAGAAAACATTAATAACAAGTATAGTCTTACTACAAAAACACAGGGCAGTAAGGGAAAGGAGGGGAAGAAATCGAATGCCATCACGGAAATATCGAATACAGAAAACTATAAAGCAATTAAGACAAGAAGTGTCACTGTTAGAAGAGTACAGAAGAGAGAACAGATCAACAAAAATACTTAGAAAGATAGACATGATGAAAGCAATGTGTAGTATCAGAATAGATCAGGATCTATTGTACACTATTGCAAATAATAAACTAAACATACCAGCACTGGCAGAAAAACGTAAAGATACACGCAGATAAATATAAAGGAAAACTGCAAAATAACCAATTTTGTTGATGACCCAAAATGTTTTATAGAGAATGAGGAAACAAGGCAATAGGAATAGAAATACCATCAAAAAGGAAGAAATATATACAATTTTGGAGAAGTATCTATGAAGATCCTGTGGAACATAACAAAGATGCTAAATGGATAGAAGAAGTAAAAGAAACAGTAAAAAGTCCAAATGTACAGGATGTGAAATGGGATGAAGTAACAGCCAGAGAAACTAAAACAAAATTAAGAAAAGCTCCTAAGTGGAAAACCCCAGGCCCAGATGCAGTACCTAATTTCTAGCCAAAGATCTTTACATGAAGATTTAGTCCTGAGTACGGATTACGTACATGTACATCCTGAGTGAACCTACAAGCTATCCTCAAAATTATAGACCACTAACTTACCTTTCAGCAATGTATAAACTATAGCTTGAAATTGATGCCAACAGAGTTTATAGTCATTTAGAAGAAAACTCAAGCATGCCAACTGAACAAAAGGGTAACAAAAGAAAGTCAAATGGAACAAAGGAACATTTGTTGTTAAATAAAGTCATAATGGAGAATTGTTTAAAACCGAAGAATCTAAGTATGGCATGGATAGACTACAAAAAAGCATTTGACAGCATCCCACATTCATGGATAAAGGTGTGCTTACAGATGTAAAAGATGCACCCTAAATTGATTGGTTCTATCACAGTGACCATTAAACAAATCGTTCTGCAACTAAGCCATTATAAAGGACCACTTATTATTCCAGGGATAACAATGCAAAGGGGGATATTCAAGGGTGACTCTCTGTCACCACTGCTCTTTTGTCTTGCCCTTAGCAGATTAGGTCATGGTTAGAATTTATCTCCTAGAAAACAAAAATGTGTAAAGACTTCTCATTTTCTTTTTGTGTTTGATTTAAAACTATATAGTTCATCAGATGAGAAACTGAAAGCACCACTGCAAGTGGTGAAAACTTTCTCAGATGACATAAGAATGTCATTTGATCTTGATAAATGTAAAAAAGCAACCTTTAAACCAGGAAATCTGCAGTACCAAGAAAATATCTGTCTGGGACAGGAATGTGATATAAAGGAACTTGAGCAAGAGGAAGTGTATAAATATTTGGGAATCGGTCAGGGATTGACAATATAACATGAACAAATGCGAACAAAACTTAGTAAGGAATATTTTAGAAAACTAAAATTAATACTGAAAACAACCCTGACATCTAGGAACAAAGTCCAAGCTATAAACCAAATTGCTCTTTCTGTTCTAACAATTTTGGGGTGATTGACTGACCCCAAAAGGTATTGGATCAGTTGGACAGGAAAGCAAGGAAAATGCTTCATGCTTATCAAATGATTTAATGACTTATAAAAATCAGTGCATACCAAGACAATATATTCCCATTCTGAAGGAGGTATTGGCCTCCTTGACACGGATTACATTTACAGATATGCAGTCATAGGACTGCATACATATCTGTTGACTACACAAGATCCAAACATGAGGAGAACAAGTCTACGATGACTTCTCTGCTTAGTTTAGCAGAAGCGTATCCATGTTAAGCAGGAATGGAAATCAAACCAGAAATTGATAAAAATCGGACAACAAATGAATGTGCCAAAAAAAAAGAAGAAAAAAAAAAAGAAAGAATATAAGGTGAAGGATTGGACGAGAAGGCAAGAAATGTGGCAAATGTACAAATATAGCTGCAAGTACAGAAAACTCCTGGAACAACTTCATGTCTATCAGGATCTGACGTAGGAATGGTTAAGCAGAGGTGAATTTAAACCAAAGACAAAAGTTAATACTGGCATCCCAGGATTGTGGGCTACATACACGCTGGTTTACAAAGTTCATTGAACAAGTGGGAGAAACAGACAAATGTAGCTTTTGTAAAACAGAATTGGAAACAGTTGCACATCTTGTTGCTGTTGTGACATACTAATGGCAGAAGAACTGTATACTGAAAGGCATAATAATACAACAAGACTGTTGCACTGGAGATTGTGCAGACATTATAATACTGAAGTAGCTGAGAAGCACTGGAAACATGAGGCACAAAGCATTATAGAAAATGATGGGTCTATATTATGTAGTCGAAGGAACTAAACATCGACTACCCTTTCAACGACACATATGTGTCAAACCTGCACTTGAGCGAATGGCCACATCCTCTACATGGACTATGTAAATGTCTCTAAAGTATTCAATGGTATTTATTACTGCTTGGTTGTAACTTGATTAAAGTGTAGCTATCATTCAAGTCTTTTGGATTAAGCACTTGGGCAGTTGTTTTACATTAGGAAGGTTTGTGGCAAGCACTGTGGTGGCAGGACAGGTAGCTTTCATCCTTCTAAGTTGGGAACTGCTGATTGAGAGCCCAGTGTCCAAGTGTATTAGTTCTGGTTTAGGCACTTGGGCTTCAGGCCAGTTATTTTACATTAAGAAGGTTCGTGGTCTGCACTCTTGTGGGAGAAGAGGCTGGACTCTGCCCTTCTGAGCTGGGAATTTTCTGGTTGAAGGTTTATAGTGCCTGAATATTTGAACTGTATCTTACTGAAATTGGTTCACCTTGTTTGCTCTAGCATAGACTAGATCCAGGCCTACTGAATCTAGCTTTGTTTATATGCTTGTTGTTTGTTTGCTTGTTATTTCCCTGGAAGCTAATTCCACCTAATACGCAACTTCTCAGCTTCTGTGGATCACTAGTGATATCTGCATTGCTTACTGTACTTATTTCCTTGTTTCACTTGAAAGAAAGTTACTGTTTGTCGTTTTGCATTTAGTTACTTGTAACACATTGCACTCAAGTTACCTGGCACTTGCTCACTAAAGCAATTATATAAGTCAGCACTAAAAATTAAAAGCACTACACCCTCACTCCCCACTGGCCCTTGTTTTCAATTAAGGATTTCCCAATATTATTCTAGCATGTCCAAAGGTCAGTTGTCAATCTCCTCTCCGGTCCAGCTGGTGAATCTGGGAATCTTGAGGCAATGTTATAACTGCCTCATGTACACAGACAACCCTCTCCTCCTCCCACATAACACAAATACTTGCGAGAGATGTAGCTATTTAGCCAAACTGGAGGCTGAGCTCTCTCAACTCAGGACTGGCAAGACCAGACAGGAGGAGAAGGCAACTACACACACCACAAAACCAGCCTCACATAATGCTACCACTCCACTGAATCAAACACATAAACACACAAAGACATACTCGGAGGCTCTGAGTAAAAATTTACCTAAACAGCAGAGGCCTCCAAAGCAGACACCCAAACAACTGCTACCTCAAGACACCCCACAAGCAACACATAAACCACAAAAGCAGTGTGCAAAGCAGTCACAGCCCTTAAGGCCAAATACAACACCAAACATACTTGTCATAGGTGACTCCATAGTCAGACACACTGACGTCCCACTCACCAGGCTGAACAAGGAGAGAGTCACAGTAAGCTGCCTATCGGGCGCTAGAATCCGCCACATAACACAAGCACTCTGGTCACTCCATGGCAAGTACAAATATGACACAATCATTGTCCATGCTGGTGTGAACGACCTGAGATGTACCTCCCTGGACTACATGAAAAGAGACATAGAGGAGCTCTCTGATTATGTAGCCCAGGCAGGTATGACCCTAACCCTGAGCAGTATCCTTCCTTCACCAAGAATGATGCCACAATATAGAGACAAGATGATCATCTTTAACAATTGGCTTAATGTCTGGTGTCATTCAAAGGGGATCCAGTGTCTGTCTGCCTGGGATGACATGCTTGACAAGCCACGCTGCTTAAGGGACGGCTTGCACCTGTCACCCTGGGACTCCGGATATTGGCTAAGGCTCTTGCCACCCCCATAGTGCCTTTTTAGGCAAGGCTCAAATTCTAAACCTACCACCCTAGAAAACAAAAATGGGAAGAAACTGAGGGTAATGCTGCTCAATGCCAGAAGTCTAAATCTCAAAATGCACGCCTCGAGGCCCTTCTCAGTATGGAGAACATCGATGTCTGTGCTGTAACTGAAACCTGGTTCAAGGCTCCTGAGAGCACCCGGCACTATTAGGTTTTACCTCATATCATGCGTTCGCCCCAAAACCCGGACCACACCACAAAAGGAGGGTGTATCCATATTCATAAAGGATACTCACACCTCCAGGTTGGTGGCAACGCACAAGCTCGAAACCATCCAGGTGCAACTAACCATAGGCAAAACTGCTCTACAAATTGTAGCATGCTACAGGCCACCCTCCCAAACTCAGGAACCCCACACAGCCTTCCTGAAGACACTGGAGGGTATAAATGTATCTCAAACACCATCATATTGGGTGACTTCAACTACCCGAATATAGACTGGGAACATTACTCAAGCCCTAACTTTCTAGCCCAACGGTTCCTGGAGTTCATAAATTCAAATGCCATGGAACAGCTAGTCACTGTTCCCACGAGAGGAGAAAATATACTAGATCTCATTGTCACAAACATGGGGACAAAATGCTCCACACGGAAGTATATCCCTCATTGGTGAGATCTGATCATAAACTAATCTCACTGGAAATCCACATCCGCCCCACCCCAAGCAAAAGACCATAGTGAAGAACTTCTCTAAAGCAAACTTCACACTACTCAAGACTGGTGTGGTATCCTTCAAGGCCCCTGAGCCAGAGGAAACCACAACCCAAGCTGCGGAAGCCCTTACAAATGCCTTCTATGAACACCTCCAGGACTGCATGGATCAGGCAATCCCAAATAAAACCAAGACTCTTTCCACAAAGGGCAAGCGTCCAGTCTGGTGGACCCCAGCCATTAACAAACTTTACAATAAGAGGAGAAAGCTATTACATGATAGAACAAAATCCATAAAAGGGAAGTCACCCCTGATCATTATTAGTAAAAAATACGAGCACTCATAAAATCAACTAAGGCCAATTTTGAGAGAAAAATTGCCATGGATTCAAAGGACAATCATAAGGCCTTTTTCAGCTATGTTAGGAACCTGGGTGGAAACTCCCAGATATGCTCAGAATTAGTCCAAAATGATACAAAAATCACTGAACCCACAGACATTGCCAACATACTGGCAGACAGGTTCAGTGCAAACTTCACCCCTCTCCCCTAAAGGAGAGATAACTATCCCAGCCGAGTGTAGCCTCCCGGACATCTCAAATGCGCAGGTGAAAGCTGCTCTCTCTAAAGCTAAAAACACAGCATCAATGGGACCGGATGGTGTCCCGGCTGTGTGCTACACGAGCTACATGAGGAATTAAACCCGCACATAAGGCAGCTGTTTAATCTCAGCCTTACCACAGGATACGTGCCCAAGGAGTGGCGTCACGGCAACTGTGGTCCCACTCCACAAAGGCGGTGCCTCTACGGACCCTGGTAATTACCGCCCCATAAGCTTAACAAGTCTAGTCTGCAAAGCTATGGAGAGGATCATAATGGAGCTCATAAACAAAGATATAGGGGACTTGCAGACATTGGACCCGACCCAGTTTGGCTTTGTCAAGGGAAGATCATGCCTTTTGAACTTGGTTGACTTCTTGAAACAGTCACCAAGGCCATTGATGAGGAAAGGCAGTCCATACAGCCTACCTTGACCTTGCAAAGGCTTTCGACACAATACCCCACTCGGGTATTGTAGAAAAACTTACCAGCTTAAATGTAAACCCATATGTCACAAGATGGGTTGCAAACTGGCTTAAGGACAGAACCCACAGGGTTAGAGTTGCTGGCGCTGTGTCAGACTCCAAGCCGGTCACAAGTGGTGTCCCACAGGGCTCGGTCCTTGGCCCCCTATTGTTTGGCATCTACTTCTCAGAAGTACAGGCCAACATGGGAGGACTTTGGCTGACAAAGTTTGCAGACGACTGCAAACTGGGCCATAGTGGAAAGTGCATCGGACACGGATATCCTACAGAAGGACTCACGGAAACAGATAGCTGGTGCCAGAGCCATGGCCTGAAGTTAAACGCCAAAAAATGTATAGTAATACCCTTCGGGAAAAGCAAGGTAACCCCAAGCTACCATATAGGTGGCAATCCACTAAGCACAGAAGAGGTTATCAGGGACCTGGGGACTCAGGTTGACAGTGGCCTTTCTTTTGACACTCACATTGCTAAAGTGGTTAGAAAGACCTTCTACATTGCCCACCTGATCATGAAGGGATTCACATCCAGATCTAGTGAGGTCATTGTTCCCCTGTACTCTTCACTTATCAGACCAATGATCGAGTACAATGCCCCATTCGGGATGTATCTCACCCGACATCTGCAGCAATTGGAGAGACCCCAAAAGTTCCTCACCAAAAGGATAAAGGGACTCCAAAATCTGTCATATGCTGCCAGATTGAAGAAACTCCAGCTCTATTCAGTCGCATACCGTCTGCTCAGAGGTGACATGTGCCTGACATACAAGGCCATGTCCAACCCGAATTAATGGACATGCTCCACCTCAAAAAATCCAAATCCACCAAAACCACTAGAGCAAGCGACTTAAACCTTAGCACGGATATAAATAGGACGTGCTGGAGGGATAGATTTATCACTCAGAGACTCCCTATGCTGTGGAATAAAATCCCGGTCCATGTGAGGCAGAGCACCTCGCTGACTCTGTTCAAGAGAAATCTAGACCTGTGGATGGGAGATCGTAGGTTTACCCCAGGAAACAACTCTGTGTCACTGCTGGACAGAGGCACAACAAACTAATGGGCACAGTATTTTTTCATATAAGGGGTGGCGTAAGCCACAATAATTTGGGCTAGGCTTATAAATGCCTTAGGGCAGATAGCCTAGTATAAACCTATGAACCTATATGTCGGTAGGCCAACTACACATGGCACAATATAACAAACTCTATGAAGTGGGGGGCTTCTCCCACCACATCCCCCAATGTGGGGGGCTGTACCCCCCACACACTCCTAGCTAAATATACTAACTCCAAGATCACACAACAGTGGGGAAAAGGGCAGATTTAATACAATGACCAACAGATTTTTTTTTCCCTTGGAAAAAAAAATGATGATGTGGCTGTTTGCTAAAGTGCAGGTTTGACACATATGTGTCGATGAAAGGGTAGGCGGTGTTTAGTTCCTTCGACTACATAATATAAACCCTAAAATGATGAAGTTTATATCATATTCGATCACCCCTTACAAACAATTCAGTGCTGGATGATATGTTTGTGAAAACATCAGGGTTATGTATATCTGACATGGCTTAGTGGTAAATCACTTTGGCTATGGTGTGCAGGGTCCTGGGTTCAAGCCTTGCAGAGGCTGTTTATTTAAGGGTGGGAGGTTGGCATAATGGCTAAGTTGTTTACCTTACAAACAAAAGGTGCAGGGTTTGATTCTCACATGGGGTAACTGGCTAGGCTTAAAGTGGTCCACAAGGACAGTTAGCCTAGTATTAATCTATGAACCTATGAACTGATAAAAAAGAGATGCAAGAAAACCAGATATATTAGTCCATGAAAAGAATAGAAAAGTAGCATTGATCTTTGAAATTACTACAGCCAGTGATTACAGTGTCTTACATACAGACAGAGAGAGACACACACACACACAAAGTCATAAATGAGGGCAATGTGGAAGAAGGATACCCAGACAGTTCCAATAGTAGTAGGAGCAATGGGTCTCATAAAAAAATTACAGTCAGATTTATTGTTGCGAAGAGCACTTTTGGCTAACATCAAAGATTGAAATAATACTAACTTCATGAACTTTAATCATACTTTGACTTAGGAATGGGGTCCTTCCTGTCATGGTATTAGAAACCCCAAAGACTTGGAGAAATTAAACAAAGAGAAACATCTCTACATGTAACACTATAACATAATAATGGACTTCCTGTTACTAATCAAGTGACACTCCTTCTGAACTCCCCATCCTTCAAGTTATTACACTAAAGTCACCATTCTCCACTTGTATCATAACTCACTTACGAACAACTACTTGCCTTTTTCATTCTTTCAGTATTGAAACTACTACTATGTTTAAACCACTGTTTAATAAATCTTTGAATGAGAAAGCATTACCTAGGATAGCATGAAACCTGATACCCTTTGGCATCACAGAATTTAAGGAGTATCTGATTTACAGGAGTAGACTCCAAAAACATCTGAGGAAAGAATATAAATGTACTGATTTTCACAATGAATGAAATAACCAATTTTTAGTACTCCAAATACTGATAACAATGTACACACTATGGATTTCAACACTGTAACCTGTTGTAAGTATGCATATACTGCATTAACAACTTTTTGTATCTATGCTTGATTAACTATAACAGATTATCTTCATTTCTGCTTCAGATGACTTTGTTTACTAAGGTCTGCTGTTTAACGTAGGGCAAACACTACAGAGTATTATGATCGGGTCTCCAATTGCAACCACGTTATGTGTTTGAGGCATGAATGTCAAGAAATTCACCTAAAGAGCGAAGCTTGGGTGGTAAATCTTGCATCCATGTCGAGAAACATAGTAATGACATATGACTGGTGAGACCCAATCACAATTCTTTGTAGTGTATGGACTCAGATCTACTCCATATACTATCAGTTACAAAAGGAAAACATTGTGATGTGTTTTATTGGCTTTGAAAGGCAGTAAAGCAATTAGTGACTACTGTCATTGGGGGCTATATGATGGTGAACTGATGCAGGGTCCATCATAATAAAAAAAAAAAAAATTAATGGGAAACAGGGAGACATCTCTGTCAAACTGTAAGCTGGCTGGACATCTGCAGCATAAATTTACATTCACTTGTCTAACAAAGTAATTTTCATTCAAACAAAGTGACAAATTCAACTGTTCTCAAAGAGGTAGAAATGTAGCGATGCAATTAAAAGAGTTGGGCCATACAGAAAGACTGAAATAATCCATGAGCTAGTCTGATATGTATGGGCTTTACTACAAGTCAAGGAAGCAAACGATGTCACTTGATTAGTAACAGCAAGTCCATTAGTGGTTGGGAGGGTGGCCTAATGGTTAAGGTGTTTGCCTTACAAACACAAAGTGCAGGGTTTAATTCTCCCAAGGGATAATTAGCTAAGCTTGAAATGGCTCGCAAGGGCAGTTAGCCTAGTACTAATCTATGAACCTATCTATGAGGAAACACTTTTTTCTCCCATCACTCAGACTCTTCCGTTCTCTTCAAAAGGGCAAGAGATTCCTTCATTTTGAAAGCACTGACTGAAAATCAAACACTTTCTTCAACCAACAAATTTATTACATTTATGTTCCTCTGTTTTGAAGAAGTACAAGGAACAGTAGCAAAAATAGTTTTTGTAATCGACTATGAAATGAATCACAAGATACGAAAATGTGAGTGTGCCCTGCATAACAAACCGTTTGACAATACGTAGGCAAAACAAAAAGCAGCTCTCTGCAAAGTGCTCTTTTAGTCCAGCAGTGATGAGAATAAATCACAGTAAACTGAACTGCTTGTACAAGTTTGAATACGACACCTCTAGTGAACAAGCTTTTTTCTTTTCCAATGCCATTATAAAACAAACCAAACAAAAAAAAATCAATCTTACATTTTGCCCCTGGCAGAATACTTCTTAAACTACAATGAATTACTGATCTGGCAGACATTTAGAAAGCTTTCAGTATTGTAAATGGCAAAGTATAGCTCACTTTAGTCGATGAAACTATATAAATAGAACAATGATAGTTGTAGGCTGAGATGACAGATAAATATATATAGGTATGTGCTCATAATTATAATTACCGTCTTGTAAAAATAAATTATTTATTCAGTTAGATTCTCAGCTAGGGTGCCTTCTGTGTGGAGTCTGCATATCCTCCCTGTGTTCATGTGAGTTTCATCTGGGGTCTACGGTTTCCTCCCACATTACAAAGACATGCAGTAGGTGGATTGAATGTGCTAAATCGGCCCTAGGTGTGAGTGGGTGCGTGCAAGTGTGTGTTGCATCCTCTGCAGAGGGTTGGGCCTTGGGCTAGCAACCCGATCCGGTAAAACCCGTACCTGCTACTGAAACACCAAGTACTGAAAGATGCTCCTTGCCAGATGTTCTGTATGTATGGCAGCGAATCCAGGTTTCAGGAACAAATAAATGATATACACTGCTGGTCTAACCAGACTTTACTGTAACCATGCTTTTTACAGATGTCTGCATGTCTTTTTTTAGTTCAGAATTTTCAGAAGTTTTCTGTTTATTCCTCTGGCTCTGTTACTAGCGGATACGATTACTGCGCACTCAGACTGATCCTTGTGCACGTTTCCACCACAGTACAATCGAAAGCTGCTTATCAAACAATGGTGCGACGCACTCATAGAAAATATGTGAATAACATTAACTGGATTACGTTGTGGTCATTGAAAATTCTTCAGCACCATTATTTTGTTCTAGCTGAGTTTATGTTTAGTGTAATTTTTTTGAAACTCATAGAAAAGGCCCTTGGCCTTGCCATATTCATCCTTCTTGTTGCATTCAGTAAAGAACGGCTTTTGTTTTTGTACAACCTCCAGCATTCAACACTAAAAGTTTAGTATACATCTATGAGAGCCTAACGACCACTGAGGCCTAACCATGCAGCCCAAATGTATCCCATCGGTTACTGTGCCTTAAAAATTATTCTAAGGGATGCATGTTAGTTACTATGCCTTAAAAATTATTCTAAGGGATGCATGTTATTTAGGGCATGACTTAATGGCTGCCTCGGTTGATCACAGACATACCAGGGGAGAGTTTCTGATTTCCCGCCCACTGGTCCAGGTTGCACTTGAACAGGGTTAGGGAAGAACTCCGCTTCACATGGATGGGAAGCCGATTCCAGAAAATGTGAATTGCCTGAAATACATACCTGTCCCTACATCATGTCCAATTTAAGTTGCAAGCAAGGTTTAAAGCCTTAATTCTAGTAGTTCTGATGCTGTTTGTTTTTTGGGAATGCAAGAGTTCCATCAGGCCAGTATCCAATGTTACCTTGTATGTCAGGCATAAACTGCTTGTCAGGAGTCTGTAGGAAACAGAGTAAAGAGAGAGGGTTTCAATCAAACTGCACAGGACATTGTGTTTGTACCCTCCATTCTTTTTGTAAGGAACCTCTGTGGACGTTATAGTTGTTGCATGTACCTAATCACGTACTTATGGAAGGGGGAGTTGTACTCAATGACGGGTCTGACAATAGCTAAGTATAGTGACATGATGACTTCCCTGGACCTAGACGTACTTATGGAAGGGGGAGTTGTACTCAATGACGGGTCTGACAATAGCTAAGTATAGTGACATGATGACTTGCCTGGACCTAGACGCCATGCCCTTACTTACATGTTGAGTGACAATGAATGATTTTCTTACAGCCTTAGACACATGTTGGTTAAACGCAAGGTCACTATCTACACAAGTCCCCAAATCCCTGAGTACTGTCTCTAATTTTAGGGGTATTTTATCAATAGGGTAGTTTCCCTTGGTGGTTGACTTCTCAAATGGTGCCATTACACATTTCTTGGCATAGAGTTTTAAGCTGTGGCTTTGGCACCAGTCATTTCTCTGTCTTAGACCTTCCTGTAAGATGTTAGTATCATGGCGGTTTCTAAAATTGCTTCTGGCTTACGATCTTCTACAGACGTTATTGGCCTTGACTTCTGCAAAACAGATGCAAAACAGGAACATTCCCAGCACAGACCCATTGTGGAGTTCACTTATAACTGTCCACTTTCTGGAGGTGATCTCTCTCCACTTCTAACATCCTGGCTCCTGTCTGTGAATTAGCTGGTTATTCAATGAGTTATATAGGGGTATAGTGCCTAATTCCATGAGTTTGTCTACAATGCCCTTTTGAGATATTGTATCATATGCCTCGGTTAGGACAATGTAGGCAGTATGCACCACTTTGGCCATATCCATTGTGTCGGTGCCCTTCTCAAATAGGTCCACCAGGCTCAGCAGGCATAACCTGCACTTGACAAAACCAAACTGTGTTGGTTCAATTATCTGAAGATTTCCTAGAACACTGTTTATCACTTCCATAATAATTCTTTCCATGGATTTGCATATCAGACTAGTCAAATGAATGGGTCTGTAATTCCCTGGATCTGCTGAGAGTCAGCCCTTGTGCAGAGGGATGACCATTGCAGTCTTCCATTCATGTGGCATGAAGCCTGCATGGAAGTCTATGGCTGAAGAGTGACACCGATGGTCATGGCAGGTAATATTTCAGGCTATTTAGGAGGCATGCTGGGGTATTACCGGTACCCATTGAAGCTGTATTCTTGCACTAAGAGACAGCATCTTAGACCCACTCCCTATTTATAGTTGGAGGGATTATGACAGATATTTCCCGAGGAGGGGGGAGTTGCAGATGAATTTGTATCCAGAAGATTTGCTAGATCTGTTGTTTCTATAAATCTGGCTCCATTTATCAACAGTTTGGCACACATAGCTAAAGAAAGCCTTAGTTGTCCTTAGCCAGGGATGATATATTTACCATCAAGGCATTAGTTGTCCTTAGCCAGGGATGCTATATTTACCAACAAGGCCTTATGGTTGTCCTTAGCAAGGGATGTTATATTTACCAACAAGGCCTTATGGATGTCCTTAGCCAAGGATGCTATATTTACCAACAAGGCCTTATGGATGTCCTTAGCCAGGGATGACATATTTACCAACAAGGCCTTATGGTTGTCCTTAGCCAGGGATGACATATTTACCAACAAGGCCTTATGGTTGTCCTTAGCCAGGGATACTATATTTACCAAAAAGGCCTTATGGTTCTCCTTAGCCAGGGATGATATATTTAACAACAAGGCCTTATGGTTGTCCTTAGCCAGGGATGCTATATTTACCAACAAGGCCTTATGGTTGTCCTTAGCCAGCGATGCTATATTTACCAACAAGGCCTTATGGCTGTCCTTAGCCAGGGATGCTATATTTACCAACAAGGCCTTGTGATTATCCTTAGCCAGGCTTGATATATTTACCAACAAGGCCTTATGGTTGTCCTTAGCCAGGGATGATATATTTACCAACAAGGCCTTATGGTTGTCATTAGCCAGGGATGATATACTTACCAACAAGGCCTTATGGTTGTCCTCAGCCAGGGATGCTATATTTATCAAAAAGGCCTTATGGGTGTCCTTAGCCAGGGATGCTATATTTACCAACAAGTCCTTATGGCTGTCCTTAGCCAGGGATGCTATATTTACCAACAAGGCCTTATGGTTGCCCTTAGCCAGCGATGCTATATTTACCAACAAGGCCTTACGGCTGTCCATAGCAAGCGATGCTATATTTGCCAACAAGGCCTTATGGTTGTTCTTAGCCAGGATAGCTATATTTGCCAACAAGGCCTTATGGTTGTCTTTAGCCAGTGCTGATATATTTATCAACAAGACCTTATGGTTGTCCTTCGCCAGGGATGCTATATTTACCAACAAGGCCTTATAGTTGTCCTTAGCCAGTGATGCTATATTTACCAACAAGGCCTTACGGCTGTCCGTAGCCAGCGATGCTATATTAACCAACAATGCCTTATGGTTGTCCTTTGCTAGGGATACTGTATTTACCAACAATGCCTTAAGGTTGTCCTTAGCCAGGGCCGCTATATTTACCAACAAGGCCTTATGGTTGTCCTTAGCCAGGGATGCTATATTTACCAACAAGGCCTTATGTTTATCCTTAACTAGGGATGCTACATTTACCAACAAGGCCTTATGGTTGTCCTTAGGCAGGGATGCTATATTTACCAACAAGGCCTTATGGTTGTCCATAGCCAGGGATGCTATATTTACCAACAAGGCCTTATGGTTGTCCTTATCCAGGGATGCCATATTTACCAACAATGCCTTATGGTTCTCCTTAGCCAGGGATGCTATATTTACAAGCAAGGCCTTATGGTTGTCCTTAGCCTGGAATGCTATATTTAGCAACAAGTCCTTAGCAAGAGATGCTATATTTACCAAAAAGGCCTTATGGTTGTCCTTAGCCAGGGATGCTATATTTACCAACAAGGCCTTATGGTTGTCCTTAGCCAGGGGTGCTATATTTACCAACAAGTCATTTTGGGTGTTCTTAGCCAGGGATGCTATATTTACCAACCAGGCCTTATAGGTGTCCTTAGCCAGGGATGCTATATTTACCAACAAGGCCTTAGGGTTGTTCTTAGCCAGGGGTGCTATATTTACCAACAAGTCCTTTTGGGTGTTCTTAGCCAGGGATGCTATATTTACCAACCAGGCCTTATAGGTGTCCTTAGCCAGGGATGCTATATTTACCTACAAGGCCTTATGGTTGTCCTTAGCCAGTGTTGCTATATTTACCAACAAGGTCTTATGGTTGTCATTAGCCAGGGATGCAATATTTACCAAAAGGCCTTATGGTTGTCCTTAGCCAGGGATGCTATATTTACAAACAAGGCCTTATGGTTATCCTTAGCCAGGGATGATATATTTACCAACAAGGCCTTACGGTTGTCCTTAGCCGGTGATGCTATATTTACAAACAAGGCCTTATGGTTGTTCTTAGCCAGGGATGCTACATTTACCAACTAGACCTTATGATGGTCCTTAGCCAGGGATGCTATATTAACCAACAAGGCCTTATGGTTTTCCTTAGCCAGGGATGCTATAATTACCAACAAGGCCTTATGGGGTTCTTTAGTCAGGGATGCTATATTAACAAACAAGGCCTTATGGTTGTCCTTAGCCAGGGATGCTATATTTACCAACAAGGCCTTATGGTTGTCCTTAGCCAGGGATGCTATATTTACCAACAAGGCCTTATGGTTGTCCTTAGCCAGGGATGATATATTTACCTCAGAATTTGCTTTGTCTGACTTAGTTTTCTTAGTTGTCTATTCAGTTTGTTAACAGAATTTTTTTTCATTTTGGTGTTATACTTCCTAATTTTATCTCTGACTGTTTTCTTTTGTCATGCAACCTGTTTAAATTCGGATTCCTCCAGGGTGGCTTGTTTTTTGAATTTACTTTGTAGTTACTTCTGTTTGGCATAGCGGCCTGTGTGCAGTCACTGACATGGTTGTTCAGAGCTTCTGTAAATCATTCTGCATAGGCTGACGTACTATATGGATATGAAGAGAACTGAAGGTTTGACAGGTTATCACTAAATAAAAGGTTGTTTGTCTTGCAGTAGTTTTTGTTACTTGGTTTTCTGGGGTTACAGCACTGATTCATACTTCAAAGGAAACTGTTTTGTGGCCTGACCTTATAAGAGAGGGCACAGAACTTGGGGGATTCAGCATCCTCACATACATATAGTACCAGGACCAATATGTTTCTATTTCTGTTACGTGCATGTACTAACTGGTCCAGGGTATTTGCGTTTACAAAGTCTAGTAATCTCTGCACAAACATATTTGGGTTTATGTAGGATTCCCAATTTATAGAGGGTAATTAATGTTCCCCACGAGTAAGGTATTTGGTTGAATGGTGAGTGCGCCTAATAGGTCCAGGAATGCGCTATGGGTTTCATGGGGTATAGAGGGTGACCTGCAAATTGCTAGGGCATGGCATGGGACTTTGTCTATAGTAATTTGGATGTGAGGAGCTCAGCTGTATTTTTGTAAAACCTCTTGTACAAAATAATGTCTACTTCATACTTAAAGCAATGTCCTGAATATCAAACTAACAATCTCTGCACTAGAATAAGCTAACCATTGTAATCGTTAAACCTACTTACTTATCTTTTCTCACTTACTCCAACCCAAGCCTGCTAACTCTCAGGCTACTTCCCTCTGCCAATAATTACCTTTTATGACTTATTTATCCCCACAAGGGGTACCATTCTAGGAAACACAGGAAGCACTGCATTATGGTAGGGCAGTGCTGGGGTAATTGTGGCTAACTTACCTTCTCATCCTTATCCACGTGTAAACATGCAGTGCCTCAGACTTCTATTAGCTTGTGCTTCTGTATACACTTATACCAGCAATAAAGACCTACTTCCTCCTTGTGTTACTGACATTTGCCTGAAATTGCTGTGGTCACCACTAGAAGTCTTACTGCAGCAGGAGTTAAAGGATAATTGATGCAGTGCTTTAGCAATACTTCTCTGATTTTGTTCCTGTTGCCTTCTGTGCAGAATCTGCGTGCTTTCCTCATGGGCAAGTAGGTTTGTATTAGGTGCTCCAATATCCTCCCAAATCACAAAGATGCCTTATTTAGGTGTACTGGTGATACTCTAAGTTAAACATACTTAGTCATGCAATGTGTCAGTGTCTCCTGTGGCAGATGTGGCCCCATCTAGGACTTGTCACTGCTGTGCCCACTGCTTGCTAGGATAAACTTCAGTTGCCACAAAACCTGAGCAAAATAAACTGGGTATTGGAGAATGAATGAATGAAGAAATACAACTTAAACACAACTTCCTTTCCACAGAAGGATTACTGTTCAGCCATATACAAATAATATATAATTTAGCTGTTTCTCCATCATATGACATTTCTATACTCTTGTTCTTTGACGCCATGTTGTTTTTTATTTTTCATTTTTTATAAAATGTCATTACACTTTCTTTAGGAACTTTACCTCCCAACCACTACATCGAGCTATGCAGTATATTTAAGGATTTTTGCTCAGGAAAAGCAGACAGAACAAGCTGTTTTTTTTACCAAACCTAATTACCTCAATGGGTTACTCAAATCTTTTGCTGCAATAAGCAGCATATAAATTAATGTCCTGCAAGGACAAATCTGTTCTTTTCTCATAAATGAATAAGAAGCTTGGGTTATGGCGTGTCTAATCTGCAAACAGATATATGTCTACATCCATGTATATGCTGAACCCCCACTCCCCCCAAGCTTACTTCATGTCATGGTATTAACTGATTCAGGAAATGTAAAGATTTTTTTACTCTTACTGCATTGCCCCGCATCATTCCTACTTGTTGTTGTTGTGTCTTTCAGCTTTTCCCAGTTAGGGGTCGCCACAGCGGAACTCCGGTCTGCTAATGATTGGCAGTAGATTTTTACGTGCCGAGTTGCAGGCCCTGAAGCACAACCTTCAACTAAGGTATGCCCATTCACGCATGTCTCCACACAGAAGACACTCTAGCTGAGAATCGAACAGGACAACGTCTTACTGTGAGGCAACAACCTTACCGCAGCACCACCACCGCAGTCCGCATCATTCCTACTAAGAAATGACTATCACAACCTTTGTATACTAACTCTAGTTAAATCAGGATAAATATGCCATGCTAAGTATTTGTGATATCTCTCAACCTCTTAGCCCAAGAAATCTGGACAAAGCAGACATAATGGGGGGGGGGGGGCGCAAAGGTCCAAAAATAGAGACATATCTTAAATATTACACTTATAAACTTAAAAGGTGTCTAAAATAACAGGATTTGTATTAAAGTGCATTTTCTAAAGGATATGAAGTCTGAAACTCAAATATTTGTCATTATTTAGTGATTTTATTCCTCAAATCATCCCAGTGATTTGCCAGAAAACCACAAATTTCATGATGAACAGACAGAAATTGTGAGGCAAAAATCTGGACAGTTGAGGGGTATCAATACACTATATTCGTATTCAAAAACTTACAGGCGTAAGCATAAAAAGTACCTTGCATATTGGATTTACAACTTGCTTACTGGCACACTCCTACATTTAACTAATGAGTACATTTTTGCAACAAGAGTACCTCAAACATCCATTTTAGATCCATCTCTTTTTATTATTTATTGCTGACATTTGTTTATCTAGAAACTCTAACTGGATAATTGTATCTGTTTTTAGCGAAGGCCCGAGGAGAAAAGCTCCACAAACATAATAACATAAGATAACATAAACATAGGTGAAAACTGATATTACAATATACCATAATTACATAGATTAATACACACAGAATGATACACACATGACATCATAAAAACAAGACAATATTGTGTGGCACCGAAACGCTGAAATGTTATAAGTGAGCGAGTTTAATTACTCTCTCATAAAGCACATGTCAGAGTGGAACATTGAAACAGTGGGTAAAGCAGGGGAAGGGGGAGGGGGAGAAAAATTACTTCTTAGAGGTGTTAAGTGGAGTAGACATGGGAGACAGGAGAAATAAAGAGAAATCAGGATTAAGAGTAAGAGAAATAAAACAAGGAAAAATGGGTTGGTATACGGTTAAGGTGTTTGCCTCACAAACCCAAAGCACAGGATTAGATTCTCACATTTGAGAGAAATTGGCCAGGCTTAAAATGGCCAACAAAGGCAGCTAGTCAAGTACATACCTATGAACCTAAATATACAAATCACACACACACACACACACACACACACACACACACACACACACACACACACACACACACACACACACACACACACACACACAGTAAAAGAGATACTACATGTTATGGTGAAAATTTCGGAGAACGCAGAGACACATTTTCATGTAGACCTCTTGTAGTGTCCCAGGCATACCTCCCAACATGCAGACATTGAAGACAGGTACAAAGGCCTTTGAAAAGTAGGAACATCCAGCCAAAAATCTGGCCATCTAATTAACATAAAATTTGAATACTAAATAGCACACAACTGTTCCTGCTTCAAGCAAGAATGTGGGCTATCATTGAGAAATGTGGCTAAAAAATAGACAAAGATAAAAATGATGGAAATTGATAAATACATTATCAAAGAGAGTGTAAAATCTGTAGACTCGAACTGAGTCGCAAAATTTTAGCACACAAGGTCTGTATTTTTCTTATTGAAAAATGGATATGTGTCATTCTTTAAATTATTGGTGCCACTAGTATGTTAGCTTCAAAAAATGAGGGGGGGATTCAGAAAATTGTGGGAAGGGGTATGTCATACCTCCAAAAATAGCTACATCATGAGCAGGGGTAAATTAGGCCTGAAAATACGAACATTCTTCCAAAACAGAGACAACTGAGAGGTATTCTTCCCAGGCATCAACTCCCAAACCATTCTCAGAGATGTGCACTGCTGACATTTGTACCATAATAATTTGCAGAGGAGCTTGAAGAATGAGAACATTGCACTTAGTGACACTGATGTCTTTAGTCTCACTATGAAGACATGTGATGTGAGGTTACCTCAAGTAAACATAGCAGGAGAGAGTAAAACAAAAGTGAATCGTGTAGGTGCCAAGAAAAGAAGGCCACAACCGCCTAATTCTTAGCCAGTCACAAGTCTTATACATAGTCATCAAATTACGCCTAAATGGGAAATGTGGTTGGTGAATGAACGCGTCACTGAAAACAGAGGCAACCTGCTCGGCTGAAAGCAACACAAACTACAGAACAGACATAGATCAGCAACACTATGGCAAGAGCATACACAGCCAGGGGAAAAAAACAGTTTCCAATCAAACGATAGCAGATTCAAAAAAATAAAACATATAACTCATTCTCATTAAATATAGTTTGCCTTCTAATGGTATTTATGAAAGTGTAATAAAATGAAGGGGCTTTTTTTCTTAATGTATTAACCTGTACACAAAATACACAAAAGACAGACACTGTGTCTGTCAGTACTATGATTTATTTCTTTAAGAAATTGATTTTTCCTGTATTATGAATGAGGAAAACCAGATTTACCTGCTTTCACTTTTGCACATTAAGTAGAATTTATGACAAGCCAAGCATAAATGTCAGGGTATACATTTTCAAGACTGTGTCAGTGTTTATGATATATATCTCCAGTTATAAAATGCAACATGCCTTGAGCTCCATTCCTGAAATTTCTTAACTGCTTATATCATATATTTAAAACACAATAGCTCAGCCCATTTGTAAATATCCAACACTACCTTGCAGCTGCTTAAAACATAATCAATAAATGAGAGCTGGCATTTGGTGGCATGAATCAAGCCTACACATTGTTTATCTTGATTCAGATGCTTTATTTTTCATAAAAAAAAAGTTAATCTACACACAGGAAAAAGTCTAATACAGTAAAAGCTCCCTATTGTCTAGTAGTAACTAGGACTTGTTTGCAATTTAGGAAATAAAACACCTGCACCTGACTGCGACCCATCAAAGATCATTAACTTATTAGTACCTACTATGTCAAATGTATTACCCACGGAAGAAGGCGATCGGTCAGATTTGGGATAAATGTAATAACCCTAACAAGGTAAAGGATCAAAGTAGCAAACAAGCATTTGAAGAGGGCAGGATACATCACTTAACCTCCAGTTCTCATCAGCATCATCAGACAACTGTGAGAATTACCAGAGTCATAGCTACAGGTGTTGTGATGCCTTGTGCAGCTCCTGGAACTGTAACAAGAAGTGTGCTGAAGCTCTTCAGCTCTGACCACAAATGCAGTATCGGCATTTATTTCTGAATGTCAGTATTGGTGTTTATGACAAATGGACCACAGAAGTGCTTTTGCCCTGACCACAAATGCACTATCAGCATTTATTTATGAATGCCAATACTGTTGTCTAGGACACATGGACTACTGAAGTGCTTTAGCCCTGACTGCAACTGCTGTATCGACATTTACTTCTGAACACATGTATCACACTACAACCTGATCAGCATCTGCCAATCACAGCCTCACAGCTTGATTTCAGAGCAGCTGCCCCCTCCTCCCCAGCCTGATTATGCCTCTAAGAATTATTGCTTCAATGCTACAGTCCTGGCATAAGTCAGATAATATAAGTGGCACAACTTCCCTTTGTCCAAAGATAAACAAATGTCAAATAAAATAAAATAGTAGGCAGTTCACCAGCTGAATCAGGGGGATACAAACTCTTTCTCAATATCAAACTATTGCAACAATATCTTCTGTATAATTATTGACAAGGTAGGCATTACGGGTAAGTAATGGACCACCTAGCTGTTGTGGGGGCCACACAACTCTCCCAGCAAGGAACTATTTTGCTGATGCACCTATCAAGGCAGGTATTATTGTGTTGAGAGAATAGGCTACCTGTAAAGGTGCTTTGCATTTGTTTTATTATTATTTATTTATTATTTTACATTTGTTGAATAGGAGTAGTCTGTCTGAGCTACCAATAGCCCTTTTTCAGCAGAGGTCCGGGGAGAAAAGCTCCACACAAAGGTACAAACACAACAAAAGCAATTTTTATTTTATTTATTTATTTTACATTTGTTTACCCGGAAAGTCCGACTGGATATATGTCCATTTTCAGCAGAGGTCTGGGGAAAAAAGCTCCAGAAAGCAGAGTACAAATAGATTAGGAACAATTGAAACATTTAGAGATAAGTATAATATGAAGTTTTCAGTAGGGTTACAAACAGATACAACTAGGAACAATAGAAACATTTAGAGATAAGTATAATATGCTGTTTTCAGTAGGGTGACAAACATATACAACTAGGAACAACAGAAACATTTAGAGATAAGTATAATATGCAGTTTTCAGTAGGGTGACAAACAGATACAACTAGGAACAATATAAACATTTAGAGATAAGTATAATATGCAGTTTTCAGTAGGGTTACAAACAGATACAACTAGGAACAATAGAAACATTTAGAGATAAGTATAATATGCAGTTTTCAGTAGGGTTACAAACAGATACAACTAGGAACAATAGAAACATTTAGAGATGAGTATAATATGCAGTTTTCAGTAGGGTTACAAACCGATACAACTAGGAACAATAGAAACATTTAGAGATAAGTATAATATGCAGTTTTTAGTAGGGTTACAAACAGATACAACTAGGAACAATAGAAACATTTAGAGATAAGTATAATATGCAGTTTTCAGTAGGGTGACAAATAGAAACAACTAGGAACAATATAAACATTTAGAGATAAGTCTAATATGCAGTTTTCAATAGGGTTACAAAGAGATACAACTAGGAACAATAGAAACATTTAGAGATAAGTATAATATGCAGTTTTCAGTAGGGTTACAAACAGATACAACTAGGAACAACAGAAACATTTAGAGACAAGTATAATATGCAGTTTTCAAGTAGGGTTACAAACAGATACAACTAGGAACAATGGAAACATTTAGAGATAAGTATAATATGCCGTTTTCAGTAGGGTTACAAACAGATACAACTAGGAACAATAGAAACATTTAGAGATAAGTATAATATGCAGTTTTCAGTAAGGTTACAAACAGATACTACTAGGAACAATAGAAACATTTAGAGATAAGTATAATATGCTGTTTTCAGTAGGGTTACAAACAGATAGAACTAGGAACAATAGAAACATTTAGAGATAAGTATAATATGCAGTTTTCAGTAGGGTGACAAACAGATACAACTAGGAACAATAGAAACATTTAGAGATAAGTATAATATGCAGTTTTCAGTAGGGTGACAAACAGATACAACTAGGAACAACAGAAACATTTAGAGACAAGTATAATATGCAGTTTTCAGTAGGGTTACAAACAGATACAACTAGGAACAACAGAAACATTTAGAGATAAGTACAATATGCAGTTTTCAGTAGGGTGACAAACAGATACAACTAGGAACAATAGAAACATTTAGAGATAAGTATAATATGCAGTTTTCAGTAGGTTACAAACAGGTACAACTAGGAACAATAGAAACATTTAGAGACAAGTATAATATGCAGTTTTCAGTAGGGTTACAAACAGATACAACTAGGAACAATAGAAACATTTAGAGATAAGTATAATATGCAGTTTTCAGTAGGGTGACAAATAACTAGGAACAACAGAAACATTTAGAGACAAGTATAATATGCAGTTTTCAGTAGGGTTACAAACAGATAAAACTAGGAACATCAGAAACATTTAGAGATAAGTATAATATGCAGTTTTCAGTAGGGTGACAAACAGATACAACTAGGAACAACAGAAACATTTAGAGATAAGTATAATATGCAGTTTTCAGTAGGGTTACAAACAGATACTACTAGGAACAATAGAAACATTTAGAGATAAGTATAATATGCAGTTTTCAGTAGGGTTACAAACAGATACAACTAGGAACAATAGAAACATTTAGAGATAAGTATAATATGCAGTTTTCAGTAGGGTGACAAACAGATACAACTAGGAACAACAGAAACATTTAGAGATAAGTATAATATGCAGTTTTCAGTAGGGTTACAAACAGATAAAACTAGGACAATAGAAACATTTAGAGATAAGTATAATACGCAGTTTTCAGTAGGTGACAAACAGATACAACTAGGAACAATAGAAACATTTAGAGATAAGTATAATATGCAGTTTTCAGTAGGGTTACAAACAGATAAAACTAGGAACAATAGAAACATTTAGAGATAAGTATAATATGCAGTTTTCAGTAGGGTTACAAACAGATAAAACTAGGAACAATAGAAACATTTAGAGATAAGTATAATATGCAGTTTTCAGTAGGGTTACAAACAGATAAAACTAGGAACAATAGAAACATTTAGAGATAAGTATAATATGCAGTTTTCAGTAGGGTGACAAACAGATACAACTAGGAACAACAGAAACATATAGAGACAAGTATAATATGCAGTTTTCAGTAGGGTTACAAACAGATAAAACTAGGAACAACAGAAACATTTAGAGATAAGTATAATATGCAGTTTTCAGTAGGGTGAAAACAGATACAACTAGGAACAATAGAAACATTTAGAGATAAGTATAATATGCAGTTTTCAGTAGGGTTACAAACAGATACCACTAGGAACAATAGAAACATTTAGAGATAAGTATAATATGCAGTTTTCAATAGGGTTACAAACCGATAAAACTAGGAACAATAGAAACATTTAGAGATAAGTTTAATATGCAGTTTTCAGTAAGGTTACAAACAGATACAACTAGGAACAATGGACACATTTAGAGATAAGTATAATATGCAGTTTTCAGTAGGGTTACAAACAGATACAACTAGGAACAACAGAAACATTTAGAGATAAGTATAATATGCAGTTTTCAGTAAGGTTACAAACAGATACTACTAGGAACAATAGAAACATTTAGAGATAAGTATAATATGCTGTTTTCAGTAGGGTTACAAACAGATACAACTAGGAACAATAGAAACATTTAGAGATAAGTATAATATGCAGTTTTCAGTAGGGTGACAAACAGATACAACTAGAAACAATAGAAACATTTAGAGATAAGTAAAATATGCAGTTTTCAGTAGGGTGACAAACAGATACAACTAGGAACAACAGAAACATTTAGAGACAAGGATAATATGCAGTTTTCAGTAGGGTTACAAACAGATACATCTAGGAACAACAGAAACATTTAGAGATAAGTATAATATGCAGTTTTCAGTAAGGTTACAAACAGATACTACTAGGAACAATAGAAACATTTAGAGATAAGTATAATATGTTGTTTTCAGTAGGGTTACAAACAGATACAACTAGGAACAATAGAAACATTTAGAGATAAGTATAATATGCAGTTTTCAGTAGGGTGACAAACAGATACAACTAGAAACAATAGAAACATTTAGAGATAAGTAAAATATGCAGTTTTCAGTAGGGTGACAAACAGATACAACTAGGAACAACAGAAACATTTAGAGACAAGGATAATATGCAGTTTTCAGTAGGGTTACAAACAGATACATCTAGGAACAACAGAAACATTTAGAGATAAGTATAATATGCAGTTTTCAGTAGGGTGACAAACAGATACAACTAGGAACAATAGAAACATTTAGAGATAAGTATAATATGCAGTTTTCAGTAGGTTACAAACAGATACAACTAGGAACAATAGAAACATTTAGAGACAAGTATAATATGCAGTTTTCAGTAGGGTTACAAACAGATACAACTAGGAACAATAGAAACATTTAGAGATAAGTATAATATGCAGTTTTCAGTAGGGTGACAAACAGATACAACTAGGAACAACAGAAACATTTAGAGACAAGTATAATATGCAGTTTTCAGTAGGGTTACAAACAGATAAAACTAGGAACATCAGAAACATTTAGAGATAAGTATAATATGCAGTTTTCAGTTGGGTGACAAACAGATACAACTAGGAACAATATAAACATTTAAAGATAAGTATAATATGCAGTTTTCAGTAGGGTTACAAACAGATACTACTAGGAACAATAGAAACATTTAGAGATAAGTATAATATGCAGTTTTCAGTAGGGTTACAAACAGATGCAACTAGGAACAATAGAAACATTTAGAGATAAGTATAATATGCAGTTTTCAGTAGGGTGACAAACAGATACAACTAGGAACAACAGAAACATTTAGAGATAAGTATAATATGCAGTTTTCAGTAGGGTTACAAACAGATAAAACTAGGAACAACAGAAACATTTAGAGATAAGTATAATATGCAGTTTTCAGTAGGGTGACAAACAGATACAACTAGGAACAATAGAAACATTTAGAGTTAAGTATAATATGCAGTTTTCAGTAGGGTTACAAAAAGATACAACTAGGAACAATAGATACATTTAGAGATAAGTATAATATGCTGTTTTCAGTAAGGTGACAAACAGATACAACTAGGAACAACAGAAACATTTAGAGATAAGTATAATATGCAGTTTTCAGTAGGGTTACAAACAGATATAACTAGGAACAACCAAAACATTTAGAGATAAGTATAATATGCAGTTTTCAGTAGGGTGACAAACAGATACAACTAGGAACAATAGAAACATTTAGAGATAAGTATAATATGCAGTTTTCAGTAGGGTGACAAACAGATACAACTAGGAACAATATAAACATTTAGAGATAAGTATAATATGCAGTTTTCAGTAGGGTTACAAACAGATACAACTAGGAACAATAGAAACATTTAGAGATAAGTGTAATATGCAGTTTTCAGTAGGGTTACAAACAGATAAAACTAGGAACAATAGAAACATTTAGAGATAAGTATAATATGCAGTTTTCAGTAGGGTGACAGACAGATACAACCAGGAACAATATAAACATATAGAGATAAGTATAATATGCAGTTTTCAGTAGGGTTACAAACAGGTACAACTAGGAACAATACAAACATTTAGAGATAAGTATAATATGCAGTTTTCAGTAGGGTTACAAACAGATACTACTAGGAACAATAGAAACATTTAGAGACAAGTCTAATATGCAGTTTTCAGTAGGGTTACAAACAGATACTACTAGGAACAATAGAAACATTTAGAGATAAGTATAATATGCAGTTTTCAGTAGGGTGACAGACAGATACAACTAGGAACAATAGAAACATTTAGAGATTAGTATAATGTGCAGTTTTCAGTAGGTTACAAACAGATAAAACTAGGAACCATAGAAACATTTAGAGATAAGTATAATATGCAGTTTTCAGTAGGGTTACAAACAGATACAACTAGGAACAATAGAAACATTTAGAGATAAGCATAATATGCAGTTTTCAGTAGGGTTACAAACAGATACAACTAGGAACAATAGAAACATTTAGAGATAAGTATAATATGCAGTTTTCAGTAGGGTGACAGATACAACTAGGAACAATAGAAACATTTAGAGATAAGTATAATATGCAGTTTTCAGTAGGGTTACAAACAGATACTACTAGGAACAATAGAAACATTTAGTGATAAGTATAATGTGCAGTTTTCAGTAGGATTACAAACAGATACAACTAGGAACAATAGAAACATTTAGAGATAAGTATAATATGCAGTTTTCAGTAGGGTTACAAACAGATACAACTAGGAACAATAGAAACATTTAGAGATAAGTATAATATGCAGTTTTCAGTTGGATTACAAACAGATACAACTAGGAACAATAGAAACATTTAGAGATAAGTATAATATGCAGTTTTCAGTAGGGTGACAAACAGATACAACTAGGAACAATAGAAACATTTAAAGATAAGTATAATATGCAGTTTTCAGTAGGGTTACAAACAGATACAACTAGGAACAATAGAAACATTTAGAGATAAGTATAATAAGCAGTTTTCAGTAGGGTTACAAACATAAAACTCGGAACAATAGAAACATTTAGAGATAAGTATAATATGCAGTTTTCAGTAGGGTTACAAACAGATAAAACTAGGAACAATAGAAACATTTAGAGATAAGTATAATATGCTGTTTTCAGTAGGGTTACAAACAGATACAACTAGGAACAATAGAAACATTTAGAGATAAGTATAATATGCAGTTTTCAGTAGGTGACAAACAGATACAACTAGGAACAATAGAAACATTTAGAGATAAGTATAATATGCAGCTTTCAGTAGGGTTACAAACACATACAACTAGGAACAATCGAAACATTTAGAGATAAGTGTAATATGCAGTTTTCAGTTGGGTTACAAACAGATAAAACTAGGAACAATAGAAACATTTAGAGATAAGTATAATATGCAGTTTTCAGTAGGGTTACAAACAGATACAACTAGGAACAATACAAACATTTAGACATAAGTATAATATGCAGTTTTCAGTAGGGTTACAAACAGATACTACTTGGAACAATAGAAACATTTAGAGATAAGTATAATATGCAGTTTTCAGTAGGGTTACAAAGATACAACTAGGAACAATAGAAACATTTAGAGATAAGTATAATATGTTGTTTTCAGTAGGGTTAAAAACAGATACAACTAGGAACAATAGAAACATTTAGAGATACGTATAATATGCAGTTTTTAGTAGGGTTATAAACAAAGTAGACAACATCAAAATCATGCGGCTTCCATTTCAGACAACATTACACACAGTTATGGGTTAAGTCCCTTCAAGAATTCATAGACTTATTAGAGTATAAGATTGAAATGCTTAGGGAGAGTTTACAGGAACAGCGGGTGGTGATTAGTCGGGGTTTAAGCAGGGACACTGCCTATGCTGTTTGAAGTGTAGTTTGAGGCTTTTTTTGAACTGGGTTAAGGAGGATTGCAATTACAGAGTTAATTACAATATTCATTGGTATTGTTCTTTGCGTGTCTGCTAAGCCATGGAGAACAGGCAGGGATAACTTTTAAAAAAGGTAGAAGTAGTCAGTTGTCTTTGGGAGCTACACTGGGGCCACTACCTCTACTAAGAACAGATCCCTGTCCTCTAGGCTGAGGGAGAATTTGGTAGGGGTCTCCCAAGAGGGCTCCCTACTGCAATCTCAAGACTCACACTGCAGGGAGGAGCCTAGATGGCAAACAGATGAGCAGCATTTTTTAGTGCTCCACAAAGCAGTACTAGAAAACAGGGAAAAAATATTTTTATTAACCAGAAATAGAAAAAAAATTAAGGAACTTAAGAACTACAACTCTACCAAATTTCAGGAAATATTATTGAGTTTTTCCTGTCAAAATATTCTGGAATCAACACTGCTGTTTGGTAATGGCCAGTTTAAAGAATTCTCACTCAGAAACCACTCTGAAGAAGGAGATACAATGGGTGTCTTCCACATTACATGAACTGTCGTTGAAAATGGATGGATTCAATGATAATTTGAAAAGTCTCAAGGAAAACTGCCAAAAGCAAACAGATGTACTAAAAGAAATACTGCAGCAACAACAAAGTAAATTACTTGACATGGAGACATCACGAAATGACATAGATGGAAGACTCATAGAAGAGGAAAATCAGACAGAATTCTTACTTCACCAAAATAACAAGCTACTTAATAAAGTGGATGATTTAGAGAACAGGGAGAGGAGAACTAATATAAGAATATTGGCTTTCCAGAAAAAAACTGAGGGAGAAGACATCATCACCTATTTGAATTCCTGGCTTCTTGAAGTGCTTGATTTAAAAGAGGGATTATCAAATGGAATAGAAACAGCTCACAGAGCCATAGGAAAAGCTACACCCTCTTCACCTAATACACCACCAAGATCAATTGTGGTAAAGTTCCTGTCCTTCTTGGATAAATAACTAATTTTAAAAACAGCCTGGAGATAATGTCTCATAACATATAAACAGAGTCAGATCAGATTTGACAATGATTATTCTGCAAAAGTGTTAGAAACAAGGAAAAACATGTGGCCATTAGTGAAACTTCTCAAACAAAATAAAATAAAAGTGCAGATGCTAAGCCACGGTGGTGCAGTGGTAGCGTTGTTGCCTCACAGCAAGAGGTTCTCCCATTCAATTCTTGGTTGGAGCGTCTTCTGTGTGGAGTCTGCATGCCCCCCCCCCACGGTTGAGTGGGGTTCGAAAGACATGTGTTAATGGGCGTGCCTTCATTGATGATTGGGTGTCAGGCTGGCACTGCAGCACCATAAAACTTGACTGCTAATCATTAGCGGACCGGAGTTCTGCTGTGGCCACCCCTAACCGGGAAAAGCCGAAAGAAGAAGAAGATGGTTTATCATGCTACAATCAGAATTTTCTATTCAAATGAGAACCTTTAACAACATTGAAGACACTTCTACCTTCATCAAGAATAATAATATCACCACAATTCCTGAAAAAATGGACTGGACTGTTTCCACCCACTTGAAAAATATCTTCAGAAAAAAATACTTGGTCTGATGTAAGCAAAAAGAAAAGTACAGTTTTGTACCTACCATAAATGTAGATGTTCGAATGTTGACACTGCTGCAGTCATTACACTTGTGTTATCCTGCCGTCAGGCGGTCCCGCAGTCGGCCAGAGTTCCAAAGTCTTGGTCCGGCATTGGTTGCTGTCGCCTCCTCCCTGATGTCAGTGCGACAGGGGTATATAAGATGCAGCCAACGCCATTTTCTTCAGTTTTTCTTGCCCCAGATGTCAGGTGCCCCCAAATAGGTAGGCAATTCAAATTGCTTAGTAAACAATACAAAAGAAAAGCAAACAACCATTTTTAGTTACCAGCAAATACTCCCCATAGGTAATAAAGGGCAGATGCCCTAGGTAAGTACCAGAAAGTAAGAGGGGAAGGAGGGAGGGTAACCTGGACTGCAGCAGTGTCAACACTCGAACATCTACATTTATGGTAGGCCCAAAACTGTACTATGTTCATCGTGTTACACTGCTGCAGTCATTACACTTGGGTGGAATCCCAAAGCTGAGGTAGGGAGGCTGGATCTATAAGGCATTAGGGGTGGCTATAAGGCCCTGCAGTACAGCAGTGGCAAAGCCAGCTCTGGATTTGGAGTATAAAGGCAAATGGCAATGTTTGGTGACAGTATGCACAGAACTCCATGTTGCTGCTTCCAAAATATCCTTGGTAGGTACTCCACTGAGGTAGGCAGTTGAAGTGGCTGTTGCCCTGGTGGAGTGAGATCTAATGCTGCTAGGTACAGGTTTCCCATGGTGGGTATAGCAGAAATGTATACAGCGTCCTATCCATTTAGAAATAGTCTGCTTTGAAATGGCTTTTCCCTGTGCTCCTGCAGCATATGCTACCAATAATTGCTCAGATTTTCTGAAAGCTTTGGTTTTGTCCAAGTAGAAGCGTAACTGTCTATGAATGTCCAAAGAATGTAGAAGTCTCTCCCCTTTGTGCTGTGGTTTTGGATAAAAAGTTGGCAAGTGAATAGTTTGGTTTAGAGCCACACTTGATACCACCTTTAGCATAAACGTAGGGTTAGTTCTTAAAGACAACCTGTCATGGTGGATGATGAGGAAAGGTTCCACTGCCATTAGTGCCTGTAATTCTGAAACTCTTCGTGCTGATGTTATTGCCAGTAGCAGAGCAGTTTTCCAAGAGATGTATTTTAATTCTGCTGTGTTAGCTGGCTCAAAAGGAGGTAGTTAATTTTTCCAAAACAAAGTTGAGGTCCCAAGTTGGTGTAGGTGCTCTATGGGGCAGTCTTATGTTTTTAGCCCCTCTGAGGTATTGTTTGAGCAAAGGATTAGAAACAATTGGTGGATCCGTGCTGTAATGAGCAGAGATGGCAGAGGCGTGGATCTTGATGGATGGGAAGGAGAGGCCCTTGTCCAGCATCTCAGTTAAGTATTGCAGTATCTGAGGAATGTTTGGGACAAGAGGGTCCAGGTTGTGCGCTTGGTGCCAGGCAGAGAATCTCTTCCATTTATCCGAGTATGCTTTCCTGGTGTTAGGCCTTCTGGCCTCCAGAATGACATCCATAACAGCTTTGGAGAGAAGCATTGCTTGCTTGACTAGGGAATTTTCCATGCAGCTAGGTTTAAGGTCTTTAGCTGGTTGTGAAGTATCTGATTGTTGTGCTGTGTCAGCAACTCTGGGATTTGAGGCAAAATCCAGGGTGGTTCTTGTGCTAAGTTCTTTAAGATTGGGTACCAGTGCTGGCATGGCCAGTCTGGTGCAATCAGTATCATTTTTGGCTCTTCCTGCCTGGCTTTTATTAGTACCTTTGGAAGGGGAGGTAAAGGAGGGAAAGCGTATACTTGCAGTTTTTTCCCGCTGAATGAGAGGGCATCCACTTTCCATGCTTGTGGATGGTAGCTCCTTGTGCAGAATTTCTGTAATTGGCAGTTCTTTGGGGAAGCAAACAGATCTATGTCCGGGCTCCACCATTTTTGTGTTATAATTCTGAATATTTGTGGATTCAGTTCCCATTCGTGTGGGTCCATAATGTTTCTGCTTAGGTCGTCTGCCATTGAGATTTTCCTCTCCTGGCAGAAATTGTGCTTGCAGATGAACTTGGTAGTTTAGAGCTGTGTTCCACAAGGTCATGGCTTGTGTGCAGAGGGGGTAGGAGTGTGTGCCCCCTTGCTTGTTTATGTACCACATAACTGTGGTGTTGTCTGTCTTTAGTAGTAATTGTCCTGGATGCAGTAGGTCCTTGAAACCTATAATAGCATTTTCTACAGCTAGCTTTTTGATTGATGTGGAGATGTCTTTGCTCTGTGGACCACTCGCCCTGGATACATTTTCCTGCCATGTGTGCTCTCCAGGTGTAATCCGACGCATCTGTTGTCAGTGTCTGCCTGGCTGTGGGTTGAGTGAAAGGCTTTCCCTTGTTGAGGTGACAAGCTTGTGCCCACCATCGAAACTCCTGTTGTAGGCAAGGAATTAGTGGTATAACTGTTTCCAAAGTTTGACAGTGTTGAGACCATACGCTCTTTAGGTACCATTGTAGTTTCCTCATATGCAGTCTGGCATATGGAATTAGTAGTATGCAAAATGCCATGTAGCCCAAGGCCTGCAGAATTTTTTGTGTAGGGAGTTGGGTCTTTGTTGCCATTAATTGAAAATATTGAGTCAGTTGTCCTTGCTTGTCTGGTGTGAGATAAGCCATCTGGGCTGTTGTGTTCAAGCTGGCACCCAGGAATATTATCTGTTGTGAGGGCACTAGTTTTGATTTATTTTCATTTACTGTGTACCCCAGGCAACTTAATAACTATTTTATGTACACCAGATGCTTTAGTAGAATGTCCTTGCTCTCTGCTTGAATCAGGCAGTTGTCCAGGTATGGATACATTTGAATTCCTTTTTGTCTGCAAAATGCAATTACTGGTGCCAGGCACTTTGTGAAGACCCTGGGCGCAGTAGATAAGTCAAAGGGCAGTGCAGAGAATTGATAGTGCATTGAACCAGCTAGAAATCTGAGGTATCTTCTGCAGTTTTGTCTGATAGGGACATGCAGGTATGCCTCTTTGAGGTCCAAAGTCACGAGCCAAGCTTTCTTGCCGAGCATGGGAAGAAGCTGCTGTAGTGTCAACATCTTGAATTTCGGAACATCCAGGTAAGTGTATAGTGTAGAAAGGTCCAGAATGGGTCTCCAGGCTTTGTCCTTTCTGGGAACCAGAAAGAGTCTTGAGTAAAATCCTTGTCCTTGTTCCTGTGGTGGTACCTTTTGAATAGCTATCATGTCCACGAGTGCTGTAATTTGTTTTTGAGCCTCTGCCCATTGATTTGGTGGTATATTTGGCATTCCTTTTAGCCTTGGCAGAGTGTGAAAATGTAACCTGTAACCTTGAGATACAATGTTGAGAACCCATTTGTCTTTGGTGATGCAATGCCAGTTGTGATAGAAAAGTGCCAGTTTTCCTTCTAAGGGGGCTGCCAAGAGAGAGCTGTTTGGCAGCTGTAGTGGAAAGTCATTGAGTCTGTTTTTTATAAGTTTGAGGCCTGTCTTACCCTTCTTTCTGGCCTGGTGTGCCCTATTGTCGAGGCCTGTAAGGGCCTTGTGTCTGACCTCTACCTCTTGGGCATCTGTATCTGCCCCCTTTGATGTCTATCTGTGACTGAAAAGGACCAATTCTTTGTTGGCCAATTTCTGCTAAAATGAGGAGGCTGAACCTGTAAGAAATCTTTCACCATTTGCATAGATTTTGCCTTATCCTCCATCTTCTTTAATACTTCCTCTGCCTTAACTCCAAACAGCACATCCCACTGCAAAGGTACAGCCAATAATTTGACCTTAACATGATCTAAGCATGTCTTCTAATGACAGAGCCTGTACCTGCTGCTCTACAGGAGGCCTCTAAGGAATCAAACCCACATTGCAAAGTATGTTTTCCTACTTGTTCAGCTGCATGCAATAAATCCTGCATTTCTTTAAAAGTAGGAGGATCTGAATCTGGAAGCATTTTTTGTTTCAAATGAGACATCAAAAATTGCTGAGATTTTAGCATGTGAAACTGGCAATTCAAGGCTCTCATTGCTAAAGTTGCAGACGTATATACCTTCTTTCCCCATCTGTCTAATGCTCTGGAATCTCTGTCAGAGGGAACTGGGTTTTTTGCTGATGAAGCCTTAATCCCTTTGGGTCCCTGAGAAATAGTTTCAGGGTCAGCAACAGGGCTTTTGTACAGGAATTTGTGAGAGTCAGGGACTCTGTAATATCTATCAGGTTTAATTGGGGCTGGGGTAAGGAGTCAGGGTTCAAACTGGATTCAGTTTACACATCATCCACAATGTCTAAAACTGGTGGGATAGCAAGGGGTCTGTGTTGAGGCAATAAAAGGAAGTCTCTGAGCCTTTTCTTGGATTCTGAGTAATCCTGACCTTCCCAATGGAAATGCTCCCTCATGGTATGTAAGGTTTCCCCAAAGGAGTAATCCTCAAGCAGAGAGGCTGATGGAATTGATTCCTCAGCATCAGAATCCTCATAAGGGGGTAAAGAATATCCTAGGTCCGAGGAAGAGTCTGAGGAAATGGACACCTGGTCAGAAGATTCATAGTCTGCATCCTGTCTGGGCCTTTTATCAGGAGGGGGATGGAACCTCCTGATCAGGGTGATTAGGTCCTTGGACATTTTTAGCATTTGTTTTTTAGGCATGGAAGCCTGTCCTGGAGAGAGTTGTGTCTGTTTCTTTGCTTTTAAGGGGGGCTTAGACTTAAACAGAGGGTTTAATGGTTAACTGGGTAGGTCTGAAAACACCCTCTGTAACTGTGGATTGCTCAGCTACTTTGGTTCCCTCTCTAGGTTTAGGATCAGTAAGCTGAAGACCTAGTGCGTCCGAAGGCCCAGCCAGCTCCACATGGGAGTCAGAGGTGGTCTGTGGTTCTGTGGAAGCAGTCGTCAGGGGCTGCGTAGGCGCCTCGCTGAAAACTGGAGAACCGGCGACCAGCCTAGAAGAGACCTCGTCTTCAGTTTTGGGCCTCGGATGCCTGTCCTTGTCCTTGCGCTTTTTATGCATTGCGGTCTTCGGAATTTCCGACGGCATGGTGTAATTGAATTTTCTACCAAAATAATGTCGGGCAAAATCAAACTGACGTTTAATAGTGCGCTTGTTAAACCTAGTACAAAACCGATAACCAGTGACATCGTGGTCAGGGCCTAGGCATGGAATACAATAGGAGTGGAAATCCTTATGAGGTATTTGCTTTCCCACAAGAAATACAGTTATTAACTTTTACTGACATCGGTCTGAGGCAAGAAAAAGTTTCCCCAATGGGGTACTTAGCTCTTTTAGAAGACTTTGGTTCTGGAATCAGAATGAAAATCTCACGAGTCGGCCAACTGGCACTTGCAAACTGCTTCTGCTTAGGACACCATGTGGCAAAAAAGACTGAAGAAAATGGCATCTGCTGCATCTTATATACCCCCGTCGCACTGACGTCAGGGAGGAGGCGACAGCAACCGACGCCGGACCAAGACTTTGGAACGCTGGCTGACTGCGGGACCGCCTGACGGCAGGATAACCCAAGTGTAATGACTGCAGCAGTGTAACACGATGAACATCAAAGAACTGATTCTAAAACTACACAGTCTTCCAAATCTCTCAAAGAATCAACAAAGATATAGACTTCTGGACTTCATCTCAAAATGTATGTATTTTATCTGTTATATTGCCTGTTATACAATAACCTCCCCATTAATATTCCAAAACATGCACGCTGATTGATCAGCATGCCCGTTGTAAATCAGACTTATACTAATGGAAAAACGACTGGTCGCCTGGACTTTTTCCATTAGTATAAGTCTTTTTTTTTTTGCGTGTGTTAGACAGCAACTGAGAACAGAAGGGCTACGTTAGTGTAATCTCGTTATGTTAAATGGGCTTAACGTAGCAAAAAAAAAAAGCAATGGAGATCTTTCTTTCTCTGTTGCTTTGTTTAAAGCTGCCTCACTATGTTAAACTTGTTTGACATAGCGAGACAGCTTTAGAAAAAGCAACGGAGAAAGGAAGATCCCCGTTGCTTTTTTTAAAGCTGTCTCACTATGTTAAACTCTTTTAACATAGCGAGACACCTTTTAAAAAACAACGGAGATCTTCCTTTCTCCGTTCCTTCCACACACAGCTCTAATGTACTGCATAAGCATACGCATGCGCAGTAAATTAGAACTGCCACAGAATACCGGACAGCTGCGGAAGGGCAGCACGGAGGCATTATACAATGCCATTATTTAAGAAAAGTATTTTTTTTCTTAAATAATATTGTATAATAGCAATAACCCACTTCTGGGTGTGGGTAATGCTGGATTTACCCACGGTCGTCTTTGTTTGGCCACTCGGGCTTTGCCCTCATGACCAAACCACACCAACCGTGGGTAAATCCAGCATTACCCACACCCAGGTGTGGGTTATTGCTTAAATAACTTAGAGTGACTTCTAAAAATATAGTTACATCTCATTCATAGGCAGTGAGGAAAAACAGATTCAAATGTTATCTTTCACTTTAGCATCATTAGTTATATGTAAAGGAAGAACAGAGACAACATATACACAAATGATTTTTCTCATCTCCCAATTTATTAATAGTATATTTAGTTCACCTCATTGTTGCATAATAGGAATTGAAAAATTTTAATCATAGTTTCTGTGGCTTACTGACTTCACTACACTTCAAATTCCCATTTTAAAAGTAAGATAGATATCCATATTTGTAAATGTAGAAAAAACAGAGCCACTATAAACAGAGTTCTGTTACTGGGTTCTGACACTGTGGTTATTTGAAACATTTTTGTGCACTAGTTAGAGTTTCTATGAAAGATTTAAGGTGGAAATAGTCAGTTAAGAAATCCCCTGCTTGCCTGTTGTTAAGGTAGCGCTTGTAGTGTGATATCAGTTGCACAAGCAGTATATTTTAAGCTCGTTTAACATGGTCTTTAGATTATTAAAATCTATAAACCCTGACATCTTTTAAATAAATAAGAACAGGTGTGAAATCAGTGACAGAGTAGCTGTTTTTCATCTAGGTAACACAAAAAAGAAAAACTTACAGTAACACTGAATAACATCCAATTGAAAATAGAAGCATTACAGACTATATTGTTACACTTGAAGTAAACAGTCCTTTCTCACTTCTGAATTATTCCTACCTAGGCTATAACATACACTATGATATGGTGATCCAGTAAAATGACATGTCTGATAGTTTTGTAAGCATCTGTTACATTGTAAGTCTTGTTTGTTTGTGTCTTTCGGCTTTTCCCGGTTAGGGGTTGCCACAGCGGAACTCCGGTCCGCTAATGATTGGCAGTAGATTTTTATGTGCTGGCTTGCCAGGCCTAACGCACAACCTTCAACGAAGGAATGCCCATTCACGCATGTTGCCACACAGAAGACGCTCTAACTGAGAATCGAACAGGGAACGTCTAACTGTAAGGCGACAACGCTACCGCAGCACCAGGAAAATGTGTGTGTGAGATGCACACATCAGCTGCAGTTGTGACATACTTCTGTGCACATAATAAGTAAAATTAAGACAGGTTTTAAACATATTATACTGAATACTTCATTAACCTGGTAACAGAAATCATCTCATTTCAGAAGCCACAAAGGGACTTATTACCTTGTACTTATAACTCCTGCTTATTTGCATATAATGTGCACATTGCTTTATTAGATAACATAGTAAACCCTGTACTGTGCAGTGTTGTTATTTTCCTCTGCTCACACTGCCTAGACATGTTCAATTGAATTGATTAATTAGTAACCAAATAAATAGTGAATACAGTAGATAGTAAATTACTGATTACTCTCCTCACCCTTTAGTGCTTTCTAATCTTTGGTAAGTGGAGTTCAACTTTCAGTAAAGTGGCAAAGATGCTGGTAATTAGCCACAATTGTTACAGCAACATGCAAGTAGTTGTTTAACTGCACTACTAAACTGTGTGGGCATGTGTACTTATTTCTATGGTGAACAGTTGATTTATTCCCAGCAAAACTTAAAGCCATGGTTCTATAACTCACAAAATTGGCATCTCAGTCTTGCGAGTGCCTCTTGATGTATTGTGGGAGTTGCCTTGATGACGGGGAAGTACTGGGAAACCTATAGTAAAATTGCACATAAATTAGCATAATAAAGTCGTTTAGATGTCATTCATTCTACCAAGAATTGTTTGAATTACACGTTTACAGAACTAGGTTCCTAAGAAACGCAAATCCTAAATGATATTCTGTATGCTACACATCTGGTTAAGGCAGGGATTTATAACATAAACTACATTTAATCCTTCCGACATTAGTTGTATAGCTGACTATTATACAGCTGATATTTTTACTGAATATTGACAACTGTTTAAATAATCAGGTTATCAGTTTATTAGTGAGATGGTTGGTAAAATGAGTTCACCTTAGAATTTCATCTTTATTTCTTTAAAGTAAAGGGCTCATGAGAAAATGTCTTCATGGTCTGCTTTTGTTACTGCTTCAAGTAATAAAATAAGACAGATTTGTAAATTGTAATTCTTGATGAGAAATTCAAGCAGAACACTAATTAAATAGATATGAGATGGAGAGATTTCTTAAGGCACTGTTCAGCTTAATAGGTTTTGTATTTTTAGAGTGTCATTACTTTTAACAATTTAATAACATAGAAGGGAGTCTGCCTACTCTTGTATCATGTTCCATGACACAGTCTTTGATAAACACTCTATTATAAAGGATCTAAGGAACTGTGGCTGTGCAGAACAGCTTCAGTAATGCTCTGTCTTAACTAGCATTTTGTTCAATATTCTGTGATGATATTCTCATAATATGATTTGATATTATAATTATGCATTAGTATTCAGAAGTTTATAAATTGCTCACCCACATGGCCACTTATCACGGCAAACTGCTACTGTTTCATCATCAGTGAGTGATCACTACGGTCTAATGTTGTCTTTCTTCATTTTGTCTTTTAATTTGTCACAAGTACATTCATGGGTGGGCATAAAATAAACTGAATCTGGTTATACTTTTATTTGTCTCTAATTGAAAGAATGTGAGTGACACGTAGAGATTTATGACGTATTGTTCACTCAAACATATTTAAATTATCATCTCTAGTGAACACAACTCTAAGGGTTCATTCTATGGTCTACATAGATTTTGTAGTATGATTCAAGTGTTCTGAATAGACTTGTCCGTATTTATCTTCACTTATTGATACATTTCTAAATCTACTTCACTCAGTTATAATATATATTTTAGTATGTAGGAGGGTGTTTATCTGACATAATCATTAGTTTATTGGTCATATCAGAATATTGGAGACTATTAATATGTATATATAGTACTCTCAGGCTAAAGAAAACTAATGTTAAGCAACATTTACTGTGTTATAAATGAGATTTTACTTTATGAATGTTTAAGTAGTGCATGATAGGATGATTATATTCTGAAAAAGAAGTCTAATCTAATCTAAAATTAAATTTGTATTACCAAATCAATACTCATTTCCATACATTATGTTAATTCATTATTAATAGTTATATAGGGAAAGTGTGTCTTGTTTGCTGTGGCATAGACTGGATTCGGGCCTGCTGGATCTAGCTTTGTTTGTGTAACTTGAGCACTAATCCAGACATTCTCTAAAGTATTCAATTGTATTTATTACTGCTTGGTTGTAACTTGATTAAAGTGTAGCTATCATTCTAAGTCTTTTGGATTAAGCACTTGGGCTTCAGACCAGTTGTTTTACATTAGGAAGGTTTGTGGCAAGCACTGTGGTGGCAGGACAGGTAGCTTTCATCCTTCTAAGTTGGGAACTGCTGATTGAGAGCCCAGTGTCCAAGGGTATTAGTTCTGGTTTAGGCACTTGGGCTTCAGACCAGTTATTTTACATTAAGAAGGTTCGTGGTCTGCACTCTTGTGGGAGGAGAGGCTGGACTCTGCCCTTCTGAGCTGGGAATTTCTGGTTAAAGGTTTATAGTGCCTGAATATTTGAACTGTATCTTACTGAAATTGGTACACCTTGTTTGCTCTAGCATAGACTAGATCCAGGCCTGCTGAATCTAGTTTTGTTTATATGCTTGTTGTTTGTTTGCTTGTCATTTCCCTGGAAGCTAATTCCACCTAATACGCGGCTGCTCAGCGCTTCTGTGGATCACTAGTGATATCTGCATTGCTTACTGTACTAGTTCCTTGTTTCACTTGAAAGAAAGTTACTGTTTGTCGTTTTTACATTTAGTTACTTGTAACACATTGCACTCAAGTTACTTGGCACTTGCTCACTATAGCAATTATATAAGTCAGCACTAAAAATTAAAAGCACTACACCCTCACTCCCCACTGGCCCTTGTTTTCAATTATTAAGGAATTCCCAATATTATTCTAGCATGTTCAAAGGTCAGTTGTCAATCTCCTCTCTGGTCCAGCTGGTGAATCTGGGAATCTTGAGGCAATGTTATAACTGCCTCATGTACACAGACAACCCTCTCCTCCTCCCACATAACACAAATACTTGCGAGAGATGCAGCTATTTAGCCAAACTGGAGGCTGAGCTCTCTCAACTCAGGACTGGCAAGACCAGACAGGAGGAGAAGGCAATTACACACAGCACAAAACTAGCCTCACATAATGCTACCACACCACTGAATCAAACATATAAACACACAAAGACATACTCGGAGGCTCTGAGTAAAAATTTACCTAAACAACAGAGGCCTCCAAAGCAGACACCCAAACAACTGCTACCTCAAGACACCCCACAAGCAACACATAAACCACAAAAGCAGTGTGCAAAGCAGTCACAGCCCTTAAGGCCAAATACAACACCAAACATACTTGTCATAGGTGACTCCATAGTCAGACACACTGACGTCCCACTCACCAGGCTGAACAAGGAGAGGGTCACAGTAAGCTGCCTATCGGGTGCTAGAATCCACCACATAACACAAGCACTCTGGTCACTCCACGGCAAGTACAAATATGACACAGTCATTGTCCATGCTGGTGTGAACGACCTGAGACGTACCTCCCTGGACTACATGAAAAGAGACATAGAGGAGCTCTCTGATTATGTAGCCCAGGCAGGTATGACCCTGAGCAGTATCCTTCCTTCACCAAGAATGATGCCACAATATAGAGACAAGATGATCAGCTTTAACAATTGGCTTAATGTCTGGTGTCATTCAAAGGGGATCCAGTGTCTGTCTGCCTGGGATGACAAGCTTGACAAGCCACGCTGCTTCATGAGGGCGGCTTGCACCTGTCACCCTGGGATTCCGGATATTGGCTAAGGCTCTTGCCACCCCCATAGTGCCTTTTTTAGGCAAGGCTCAAATTCTAAACCTACCACCCTAGAAAACAAAAATGGGAAGAAACTGAGGGTAATGCTGCTCAATGCCAGAAGTCTAAATCTCAAAATGCACGCACTCGAGGCCCTTCTCAGTATGGAGAACATCGATGTCTGTGCTGTAACTGAAGCCTGGTTCAAGGCTCCTAAGAGCACCCCGGCACTATTAGATTTTACCTCATATCATGCGTTCTGGCCCCAAAACCCGGACCACACCACAAAAGGAGGGGGTGTATCCATATTCATAAAGGATACCCACACCTCCAGGTTGGTGGCAACGCACAAAGCTTCAGAAACATCCAGGTGCAACTAACCATAGGCAAAACTGCTCTACAAATTGTAGCATGCTACAGGCCACCCTCTCAAACTCAGGAACCCCACACAGCCTTCCTGTAGACACTGGAGGGTATAAATGTATCTCCAAACACCATCATATTGGGTGACTTCAACTACCCGAATATAGACTGGGAACATTACTCAAGCCCTAACTTTCTAGCCCAACGGTTCCTGGAGTTCATAAATTCAAATGCCATGGAACAGCTAGTCACTGTTCCCACAAGAGGAGAAAATATACTAGATCTCATTATCACAAACATGGGGACAAAATGCTCCACACCGGAAGTATATCCCTCATTGGTGAGATCTGATCATAAACTAGTCTCACTGGAAATCCACATCCCACCCCCACCCCAAACAAAAAAGACCACAGTGAAGAACTTCTCTAAAGCAAACTTCACACTACTCAAGACTACTGTGGTATCCTTCAAGGCCCCTGAGCCAGTGGAAACCACAACCCAAGCTGCGGAAGCCCTTACAAATGCCTTCTATGAACACCTCCAGGACTGCATGGATCAGGCAATCCCAAATAAAACCAAGACTCTTTCCACAAAGGGCAAACGTCCAGTCTGGTGGACCCCAGCCATTAACAAACTTTACAATAAGAGGAGAAAGCTATTACATGATAGAATAAAATCCATAAAAGGGAAGTCACCCCTGATCATTATTAGTAAAAAAATACGAGCACTCATAAAATCAACTAAGGCCAATTTTGAGAGAAAAATTGCCATGGATTCAAAGGACAATCATAAGGCCTTTTTCAGCTGTTAGGAACCTGGGTGGAAACTCCCAGATATGCTCAGAATTAGTCCAAAATGATACAAAATCACTGAACCCACAGACATTGCCAACATACTGGCAGACAGGTTCAGTGCAAACTTCACCCCTCTCCCCTAAAGGAGAGATAACTATCCCAGCAGAGTGTAGCCTCCCAGACATCTCAAATGCAGGTGAAAGCTGCTCTCTCTAAAGCTAAAAACACAGCATCAATGGGACGGATGGTGTCCCCGGCTGTGTGCTACACGAGCTAAATGAGGAATTAAACCCGCACATAAGGCAGCTGTTTAATCTCAGCCTTACCACAGGATACGTGCCCAAGGAGTGGCGTACGGCAACTGTGGTCCCACTCCACAAAGGCGGTGCCTCTATGGACCCTGGTAATTACCGCCCCATAAGCTTAACAAGTCTAGTCTGCAAAGCTATGGAGAGGATCATAATGGAGCTCATAAACAAAGATATAGGGGACTTGCAGACATTGGACCCGACCCAGTTTGGCTTCGTCAAGGGCAGATCATGCCTTTTGAACTTGGTCGACTTCTTCGAAACAGTCACCAAGGCCATTGATGACGGAAAGGCAGTCCATACAGCCTACCTTGCCCTTGCAAAGGCCTTCGACACAATACCCCACTCGGGTATTGTAGAAAAACTTACCAGCTTAAATGTAAACCCATATGTCACAAGATGGGTTGCAAACTGGCTTAAGGACAGAACCCACAGGGTTAGAGTTGCTGGCGCTATGTCAGACTCCAGGCCGGTCACAAGTGGTGTCCGACAGGGCTCGGTCCTTGGCCCCCTATTGTTCGGCATCTACTTCTCAGAAGTACAGGCCAACATGGGAGGACTTTGGCTGACAAAGTTTGCAGACGACTGCAAACTGGGCGCCATAGTGGAAAGTGCATCGGACACGGATATCCTTCAGAAGGGACTCACGGAAACAGATAGCTGGTGCCAGAGCCATGGCCTGAAGTTAAAGGCCAAAAATGTATAGTCATACCCTTCGGGAAAAACAAGGTAACCCCAAGCTACCATATAGGTGGCAATCCACTAAGCACAGAAGAGGTTATCAGGGACCTGGGGACCCAGGTTGACAGTGGCCTTTCTTTTGACACTCACGTTGCTAAAGTGGTTAGAAAAACCTTCTACATTGCCCACCTGATCATGAAGGGATTCACATCCAGATCTAGTGAGGTCATTGTTCCCTGTACTCTTCACTTATCAGACCAATGATCGAGTAAAATGCCCCATTCGGGATGTATCTCACCCGACATCTGCAGCAATTGGAGAGACCCCAAAAGTTCCTCACCAAAAGGATAAAGGGACTCCAAAATCTGTCATATGCTGCCAGATTGAAGAAACTCCAGCTCTATTCAGTTGCATACCGTCTGCTCAGAGGTGACATGTGCCTGACATACAAGGCCATGTCCAACCCGGAATTAATGGACATGCTCCACCTCAAAAAATCCAAATCCACCAAAACCACTAGAGCAAGCGACTTAAACCTTAGCACGGATATAAATAGGACGTGCTGGAGGGATAGATTTATCACTCAGGGACTCCCTATACTGTGGAATAAAATCCCGATCCATGTGAGGCTGAGCACCTCGCTGGCTCTGTTCAAGAGAAATCTTGACCTGTGGATGGGAGATCGTAGGTTTATCCCGGGAATCATCTCTGTGTCACTGCTGGACAGAGGCACAACAAACTAATGGGCACAGTATTTTTTCATATAAGGGGTGGCGTAAGCCACAAAAATTTGGGCTAGGCTTATAAATGCCTTAGGGCAGATAGCCTAGTATAAACCTATGAACCTATGAACCTATAAGTAATAACTAATATTGTTAAATCTCCAAGATAAGAGAAAAGGTGTACTGGAGCTTGAAAGGGGTTAGTTTTTTTTCTTTCTTTTTCATGAGGGAAGTTATGGTAGGCAATCTGTTAGATTTCTTCTCATCTAGCAGATTGGAAGTGTATTTCATTTCATGTACATTAGAGGGTTTACAAAAATATTTATATACTTGTTATTATACAAGTAATTTTGGCATTTTTCTTTTTTTCTTTTTTTTTATTGGTCTGAGCTAAACTATATTTTAAAATCCCAAAAACTGAAACGTGGTGGCTAGATAATTTCACAGTCACTGTTCAAAGAATAATAAGAATAATTCTTTTTAATATTGGTTGTAGACTAACCTTGTCATTCAAGCCTGGGCTTGAGTCTGCTCTACATCTGACGATCCATCTAAGTTCCACTTCTAATGTATAAGTATCAACATCCCCCCCCCTCATAGTTGTGTTAATACACTGCAAAACAAGAAAGGTAAATGTATGTGTGATATCTGTAGTCAACTGAAAAAAAGAAGAAAGTTATCCAAAAGATATAGGAGATGATGTTTTAAATATAGTTAATTTGTTATATACTTATTGTTATACTTATCTTACGAACTATTTTTTAGATATTTTAAATGTCTTTGTAATGTGTTTTTAATTCTTAATAGCTTAATTGTTTAATTATATAAAATGAATTGATTTGGTGATTAATTGATTTTGGTATATAAGACTGCTGAATGTACATGCTGTTACAGTCTGATGAAGCCGTCTGGGTGAAAGCGCTTACTGCATGTTAAATAAAGAACGTTCCTGATAATCAGAAGTTCCGTGGAGGTTTTTTACATGGTTGGATTATACTTCATATTTTCTATTTGCTGCTGTGGAGTGGACCTGTCGCTCCTTATTCTTTGAACAGTGACTGTGAAATTATCTAGCTACCACGTTTCAGTTTTTGGGATTTTACAGTTTATCTTTTATTATTTATGTAACGTGGTTCCCTTGCGCAGACCTCATGCTCTTCATTTACATTAAACTATATTTTAAGTTATTACCAAAATTAAAATATTGACTACAATGAGAGGTATTAACACAGTAGCTACACATTTTACATTTGGTATGGTATTACAAAATATAACACAAAACAAATATGATGTAAAGTTAAATACTGAGAATGGACCTGACTATTTTATCCTTAAACACTAACGGTTTAAACAGTCCAAGAAAATATCTAATTTATTAAGATATATGAAATTAAATAAAGTACAAGTAGTATTTCTTCAAGAGACTCACTTCAAAACAAATGATACCTTAAGCTGGAATCCTAATGAATATATGATCTTATCTCACTCTTCATATACGAAAAAGACTAGGGGAACTTTAATTTTATGGGAAAAATGTCACTATGGCTCAAATCATTTACAAATATGAAGATAAAGAAGGACTCCTAGCCATAGTAAAAGTAAAATATAACAATAGACTCTGGACATTAGTAAATATATACTGGTGTCCAGGTATTGGGGTTGGGACAATATTAAACATATGGAGCTAATAACTAGAGTATATAAAGGAAATTTGATTTTGGGAGGTGACTTTAATTGTATATTGGATAAATCAGAGACCACAAGCAAAATAAATTTACGTGTAAGTTCTATAGGGAAGCTACTTAAAAATATCAGCTGCGTAACAGTCAGTTATACAACTGTCTGAACGATTAAAGGTAGGTTATCTTATAAATAGTTATAAGGAGAACAATTCATTATTATTTTCACATCAAGACTACAGATTTGGGACACATACAAGAATTGATAAAATCTCCATATCTCAAGAGCTAAATTCAAAAATAATAAAATTTTCCATAATCCCTTGCCCCTTTTCAGACCATAATTCATTAATTCTCAAAATGCATACAGATTATAAGAAATTTATTTTTATGTTAAGAATTCCAGCTTCTATTACAAAATTAAAACAATTTAAACCTTGGTTAGATTCAGAAGTACAATTCTTTTTAGATATAAACTACACTACTGAAATTAATGTAATTAATCTTAAGTTTGAATTTTCAGCCATTCTGTCTCCACATCTCTATGCTAAGCAATGTGAGTCCCAAGATTTTAAAAGTTATGGTCAAGGAGTTATATGACTGTGAAATATGATTATTGTTGCTGATATATTTGTCTTTACTACCAGCATGACAAGAAGAAAGCTAAGGAGTAAAGCTTAGCGAAAAGGAATGGTCTAAGCCTCGTTTTAGTATAAACTCTGTGTGACACAATCCAAGGACACTAATAGACTTCTACTTTCTGTTACCCCCATGACTTGCTGCAAGGTAACATTTTTTTTCCATTGTCCATTAAATAAACATTTTCTTAAAGTTAGAAACTGGTGCCACACTCTGCTCATTGATGCAGTATGTTTTACTATCTTTTTAGATTTGTGATGCTAAACAGCTCATTTTCCTACCATCTGAAAGAAAAATTGAATATGCAATTGTTGATTGAAGCATTTTATATCCAAAATATAAAACTTATATATAACACCTGAAAAATTATAAACACAGACACACACACACACACACACACACACACACACATATGCATGCACGCACACACACACTCACACACGCACACATGCATGCAGGCACGCACACACACACACACACACACACACACACACACACACACACACACACACACATGCATGCACGCACACGCACACACATGCACACACAGAGTTGTCATTATTATTATTTTTTTTTGCAGCCTGAAACTTCTCCCAGCAAGGCTGTAAAATGAGAAGTCTCACTCTTTAGACAGCATATTTTGCATTTCATTTTTATTTTTTCGCACATGGAAATGAGACTGCTGATTAATCTTTTGTATTTCCATATGTGAAAGCAGCATCTCTCCTTTCCTACATTGCAGCAAAAGGGAACAATTACCCCATATACAGGTCTCTTACCAACTGCCTCTGTCATTCAAGGAATAACACAATAATTCATTGAAAATCCCACAGCTGTGGTAAGTGAATGTGTGACAAATGGCACACTGAATCACTGTTTCAGTTGTGGTGTACAGATTCAGTACTGTAACTACTTGCACTTTGTTTTCACCAGGCTCTCCGAGAACAATTATCTCTCTCCCTGGAGCACTAAGTGACCAGTCCTTGTGTCCACAAAATGCAAGTCTGCAGAAGTGCAGAATCAGATCAAAGCCTCCTAAGCACATGGTGGTTCTACTGCTGGTTTTGAGCCTGTCCATGTTTAGTTTTGTTATTCTACTGGGTTATACAGTGGTGCAGTCTATCACTATCACTTATTTACTTGGCCATACCAAACCATGTTTTATCAACTAAGCCACACTTCAATAAACATTAAATATATACATTCTGAATGAGCTTCTCTGAAACAAATACTTCCTGCTTTTTCTTTAAGCTAATATTCTCTTCTGTATTTCTCAATACCTGACAAGTAATTACTTGTATCCCTGAAAACATTTACTGAATTAACTTCCAACATGCTTGGAATGATCACTGCACAAAAAAAATGGAAATTTGTGCATATGCGTCCTACTCATCTAATCTTGCTGCTACATCAGGAAAATATCAGTATAAAGGAGTAGCAGTTGTAGAAAAAATTCAAACAGTTTGTAAACATTGTATTGGTAAGTGACAGGCAAGGTGAAATAGGAGGTGGTAATACCCACTATGTCCCTCATCACATCAGCACCACACTGCTAGAAACAGTCTTTTTCAGTACCAGAAAAGGAAATTATATTCATTGCCACTTAAATTAGAAGTAAAATATAAATAAGATATATATTATCTTATCAGATTATGTGTAAAGTAATCCTCCTTGATGGGTACTTTAGATGGGTAGTCCCTTCAACCAATCAGCATTCATCACCTTTGTCCAGAAGCTCCCATGCATCTGGGCAGAGATGCACCTATGACAAAAACACAGTGCCATTACATTTGAACTTCATATTACATGTTCTTATACCTTCAGCTGTCCATCTTTTTACAGACTGCCCACATTTTTGCATATTTTTGATCTGTTCTTCATAAAACTTGTAGTTTTCTGGTAAATCACTGAGGATTGAAGTAACTAAATAATGGCATATATTTGAGTTTCAGACTTTTATTCTAGCGATATTGTAAGCTTAGGAGATCAATATTTAAAACCTCTATTTTGGGGTATTTGGTCCCCATTATTTTAGGTTTTATGCAGATTTCTTGGACTAAGAGGAGATGCATGTTACTCCCTAATGTCTGTCAGGTTTACCCCTTTGTCCCCCAACACCCCCACAGCAACGCTTTTCTGCAAATCAAAAGTTACAACAAAGACTTGTCACTCCACTGCTAACAAATGTCAAACAGTTATCCAACTTAGTGGGACTCCAACCAGCGAAGGCCAACTGGAAGAAGTACTCTCTAGCAAAAGGAAAGAGGGCAATTATTCCTGATCCATTGAGGAAATCCTCTTTGTAAAACACCAGAACTTGAAGTTGCAATTGTGGAGGGCTGCACCCCCTGCTAAATATATATACCATCTCTGAGATCGCACTACAGTGAGGAAAGGACAAATACCCCTATCTACACTGTAGTGTGACCCCCACAATAACAACGTTGAGTTCTGGTGTTTTCGAAGTTGTGGTCATTCTTGATTATTAGCTTTCGATCACGTGATATAGACCCATAATCAGTGACATCTGTGTAGGCCCTTTATACAGTATGTTCACATTGCTCAAGTTATATGTCTGTAATGAAGGGTATGGATGAAAACTGAATTATATACCTGCATATGTGTGTCCTTTCTTAGGTCACTGTCTGAGAAAATGTGTAAAAGTGACTTTCCAAAGGAGACACTCGGTGCTGAGCTCACTGATTATAGATGGCTGCTGTTCAAGCTTATTGCCTAGATAAACAAAGTAGTTATCTCCACTTACAGTTTAACTTTCAATGGGAGGTTAGCATAATGGTTACAGTGCTTGCCTTAAAGACACAAGGTACAAGGTTTGATTCTCACATGGGGTAATTGGCTAGGCTTAAAATGGCCCACAAGAGCAGTTAGCTTAGTACTAATCAATAAACCTATAATGGTATTTAGCACAGGGTCATCTGCAAAAATGCATGTTAACACAAAAATCTTTTAATCTAGTAACCTTCTAGGTTTATAAGAGCAACATGTAAAGTGCGTCCCTATTTTGGGCCTTTGTTTCCCCATTAGTTTGGCTTTGCCCTGATTTCTTGTGCTAAGAGGTTGAGAGGAATGGCTGGAATGTAAATACAGATTCCCAAGTGTCATCTCCTACTGCAAACTCTATATTTCCAAAACGGCCATGTAGAAAGACTTCACATGCCAAAGGTAGTGCTACAAAACACCAGAAACTGTTCTTGAAAAAAAAATATTTTTTTCAACGAAACACCTAGAATTTCTGCAAATAGATATGCAGCTCTAGGACTAGGGATTCCTTTATCATTTTTCTACAAGGGATATCCTTAATAATATGCTGCAGTAGTGCCACTTTACTCTTTACTGCCTTTTGTTACTGCTTGCCTAACATAACATTAGGCCATCTGACATAATTGCTTAATAGTAATTCCACAAAAATAACTGCAAATTAGAAAATGATTTACATTAAAAAACATGTCTTTAAAAGATCTGTTATTTCTCAACCTGTCCAATACTCCTTCCATAATAAGTGTTCAAAACTAAACTAGGTTAACCTGAGGGTGTCTTACATCTCTCATCCTCTAATCTCATAGATCTGGCAGTATAGATGTACACCACACTTTAAATAAGTTATACTGTATCCCTCAAAAGGCAGGTACAGTTATGTAATATTAAGTACATTACTGACTTAAAATAAATTAACTTCTATGTTCCACACTGCATTTACTTCTGATCTCCAATTACATCAGCACACATACTGCAAGATGGATGGTGTCTCATATATAAGGAAACATCAAACCTATCTTTTGAAAGCAGACAGATAAAAAGAATACGCATTTATGAATGCTTCTTTGAACTCTCACTGCATGACAATCATATCAGAATAAGTTTTAATCTTTGTGCCTGTATGGGGCCAATACAAGGCAGCCAGCTCAAAATTACTTATGAGTGAGACCTCTTCTTTCTATGGACTGTATCCATTAACGAGGGCTGCATCTGAGATAGTGTGTGATACAGTCAGTTCATACGATTGCTAGTTAAATGGTTTGCATTTTTCCATTCATCTGTTAAGAGGGTAAGATTTAAGCCGAATAGCATAGCTATCCCTATTTTAGGTGACCAGCACTGCCTGATTAACTACTGACATTTTCAGAGGCATGCGCACACACACACACACACACACACACACACACACACACACACACACACACACACACACACGTTGTAAATGAAGCTTGATGGAATCAAACCCATGACTAGAAGATGAAGCCTATTAGCATGTATCCCATGGGCCTCCCTATTACAGGAGGTTTAAGATTTTACACAGTGAAAACTCTAGTTTGGTTGGGTCTTTCTCGCAGTTTTTTTGATTAGTAGCATTTAACAAAAGTGTACCATAGAACCCTAAACCTTGTAACAGGCTGGCATGCTGGGATTTCACGAATCTGTACGAAACCAGAGACAAGCTGGAGAACCTGGGTATGGTCCACATTTTTCCACTGACAGAGTATATTCACACGTTTTCAGAAACAAAAGCATCTTCAGATTTTACTAACATGTTTCTTAAATGCTTGATTAATTTATCCTGTCCTTGTTATAACAAAAACATGCACACACCTCAAAAAAAAAAATATATATATAATTTTGCTTTTACAGTTACAAAAATAAGTTATTTCGCTGATTCAATGTTGTACGGACGAAGACATGAGTTTGAGAAGGGTGAACGAACCCTTCTTACCATCAATAATGGGCTATTTTCGCCCTCTTGTGGTTTATTACAGAGTGACATGGTTACGGTGCATAAGAGTTTTATGTTAATTATTTCAAAGGGAAAAGAAAATGCCTGAAAATAGTATGGCAGCTGAAAATTAAAATGCACTGTACAGCTGCTCAAACTTAGAGAATAAGATGCACAACAGTCGTTAGGAACAACATCTCATTAGCATTGTTTTGAGGATTATATCAAGGACTTTTTTAAAAAGCAAAGCTGTCATTCAATGGTTTCACATGCATACTGCTGTTCTTGAAACAACTGCCTTAATATTTTATTTGGATTTCTGACTTTCTAATTCACTTAAGACACTGTGAAGTGACACATATACCATATATAAGGTTATAGGATCACAGGATCTTAGGAGATTAATAGGCTGTCAACCTGTAGGTCATTTCAAGCCTAGCCTTTTCATCCCAATGTAATGCATAGAAATGTTAGTTACTACAAAAGATTGCATTTAGTAATGACTGCCTATGTCCAGGAGGGTTGTGGGCACTATTCCAAATAAGAATTTATGGTGCCCCAAGTAAACTCCTTGGAGCCAGAATTGAACCAGTGACCTAAGAATTACTTGGGAAGTCACTACACTTTTCCAGTCTACCAAATGAGCTATTGAAGTCATAACATTTCAGTAAAGCCTGCCTGACAATGGGCAGTATTCCTAAAAATGGAGCACCAGTCTATTCTTAGTTTGGCAGAGTTACACTCAGATCTTTCAACTATACATATTTTGGAGGACTATACCTATTTCCAGACTTGATCTACCCATTTTCATGATGCGCTTACTTCAGGAGGTATGTAGCTATTTCCAGGCTTTATTTATCCCTTCACATGATTTATTTGGTTTTGCCATCCATTCCACATGATTTTAAAGCTTTTTAGTACTCAGAAAACTAGGCTACATAACCAACATACTGGTGGGCATGAATAATGTACTGAAAGAGGACCAACATTTTACATCTCTCTTTTCATAAGCAAAAATAAAATACTCTTGTCGGGAAGATTTTTCCAATATCTTTCATTCTTCAGATTTAACACCATGTTGTTCAGAATAAGTTTATATTTTTGACACTCTCAGCTTTTAAATGTGTTTCTGACTTGGTATCTATACCCTTAGTTGACATATTAAAGAAGTATGACCTAGTCAGTATTGAAACTGTATGCTAATCATGTGTTGAGATTTTTGCCCTGATGTATCTACTTTTCCATTGTTTTTGTACCTATTTTCAATACAGCGTATGATGTACGCTTGTACTACTTGGATGTAATATGATTTGTGCCTCTGAATCCCATTAAAGCCCTACTGCAAACCTTTACCCCTCAGAATCCCATTAAAGCCTGTACTGCAAATGTTACCCCTCAGAATCCCATTAAAGCCTGCACTGCTAATCCTTACCCCTCTGAATCCCATTAAAGCCCTCCTGCTAACCTTTACCCCTGTGAATCCCATTAAAGCTTTACTGTTAACCTTTACTCTTCTGAATCCCTTTAAAGTTCTAAACATTTACCCCTCTCAACCCCATTAAAGCCCCCTTGCTAACCTTTACTCATCTGAATCCCATTAATGTCCTACTGCTAACTTTTACCCCTTTGAATCCCATTAAAGCCCTCCTGCTAACCATTATCCTTCCAAATCCCATTAAAGCCCCCTACTAACCTTTACCCTTTTGGGTCCCACTACTAACCCAATAGTAGCAGCCTTCTGTAAATACCTCAAAGTGAGTCTGTCCTACCCTGCTGTAGTGCCTTTTAAATTTTTACGTTCTTTGCTGTAATCCAGTTAAATGCATTTTTTTGTAATTAAGAAACAGTACAAACATGAGCAGCCTTGCACATAAATGAACCTGATGAGCAACTGGGACACTTTTCGATTTGTTTTTTAAGCAAAGAAATGCAGGAGCAATGTTTCCACATTTCTTTACTTAAAACATCAAATAAATAAAGAGCAGATAGGTACCCCTATTCAAAACCATGGTGCTGTATGAGGGAGGTGCTGGAAGGTGCTGTCCATCTGTCCAGTTAATTCTCAGAGTTGTCCATTCCTTGTAATCACATGATATACCCGACTTGTTGAATGGCAAGGAGTAGGAAGCCCTCAAATATTCAGCGGTGAAAGTCAAGTGGAAAGTAGATCTGGATGGATGAGAGTGTGAGGTAAGCTTTCTTTTTTTTTTAAATCTTGTCAAGCAACTAAGTACAGATATTTGTAGGGCAAATGGAATGCCTGCTTTTGCAGAATGTTCCTGAGTTTGACCCTTGTTTTTGATAATTCCTAATAAAATGTCTGGTTCTCTGGTAAATTGCTGAGGGTTGCAGACAGAGATGCAAGTCTCGGACTCTATCTTTCATGAAATGCATACTATGCGGTACCTGTTAATGCATGGCACGCAAAACCCGCTATTATATCATCTATAGGTCTATAACATGAGCAATATTTAAAGTGCTGTCTTAATTTTCAGCTTCTGTTTCCATACCATCCAAATAGTTTTAGCTTTGTCCCTGATAGGTGACAGAGTGATTTATTTACTTATTTTTATTTTATAAGAAATTGACATCTGAGATGTACATACACAAATTAGTTGCAATTGATGGGACTATCTGTGGAGGAAAATAACTGATGTAATTTGTTTGTTATTCTGGCTTTTCAAGATTGACGTGATTTGTGGGAAGTAACTTATAATACTATAGTTTGTGGCTACTCTCTGTGCAGACCAAAGTTGAGATAAATTACAGGGTCGTCATTTTTTTATCACAGACATCTGAGGTGTAAACAAAATTATTGCAACTGCGGTGGGGGTGGGACTATCTTAGGATGATGACAACAAGAACAACACTCTCAGGCTGAATCTGAAAAAGATCCACAAAGATCAGTGCTCTACCCTGGTAAATAAATACAAATAAACTAAAGTAACACAGTGTTTTATCATTTATTCAATTTAAACAGTCAGTAATCTGGCTTTGCATGACTTCTGTGCATTTATGTGAATAAAGATGAAACACTTTACCACTATTACTATTTTTATTGCAATCAGACAACTGAGGTACATGAAGTCAGTAAAGTGTCAGTTAACACTGGGCACAGAGACCATATGTGGACAAAGGTGACCTTCCCCTGCTGTTCTTTAATCACTGTTTAGCAGCAACCTCTGATTTGGCATTGCAAGAGTAGTGTCACAATGTATATTGTAGTTTCTGAAATCTGTGTAATACTAGTGTTGTTATAGCTTATATGTTTGTGTGTGTGTGGGGGGGTAAGAGCTGCAGTATATTTATGAGTAATATGTGGGTATAATTACTTTCACTTTCCAAAACAAGCACTAACACTGTACATAACAGGTGGCTGACTTTGGTGGCCTGACAGAAGTAGGATATGTGAAAAAGAAATCTGTGTTCTACCCCATTGAAAAGTAATCATAAATGTTGTAATCCTACAAGTTGTAGACCTACAATCCTACAACTAAAACCCCTTGCCCATAAATTCTGCATGTCTGCAAACTGTTCCTGCATATTGGGCAAACCTCTGAATACAGTTAGAAAAGCAACCAAATTGCTGACAGCAAACCTTCTACCTCAGCAGAAGAGGAAAAGTAATTGTAAAGGTTGCAATCTTACAAGAATATAGTATGATCATATATTTATTATGTTAATTATAAATACTGTATTCACTAAATGGGTGTGAAGTTCATCTGCAAGAGTGCAATTTCTTTTAAATATCTGTATATAATATCAAGAAATCATTCTTGGTTACTGAAGAATTCCCATTTGGCGGTTATTAAATTTAATTCCACAGCTAAAACACTACTACTGAGCACAGAACCATCTTTCTTCCATCTCCCCAACTCCTTTCATTAGCCTTAATAACAGCAATATATCCTCTGCCTTTTGTCTACTGTGTTAATATTCTCTGTTCCTCCCAGGTTTTAAACAGCAAGCATCCACACTTAGTACTACACTTACCACTAATAAACCTCTCTCTTTTCCTCAGATGGTTATAGATTGTTTTGCTGCAGCATTGTTAATGTCCTCCTAGGGCTGACCTTACTCTTTCTGCCCCCCGATATGCTCAGGCTTACCCCACTCACCTACCCTAGTCCTTCTCTACATTTTCCCCTATCATCCCTACCTCTTCCTAGCTTTAACCAATCAGTCTGTCACATATGTTCTCTTAACTCCACCCCCAGTCTTGACTACTTTCAAATATTTACCCATCTACATTGGTTATAACTTATAAAAACCCTCCCATCTAATTTAGTACAACATCAATTAAAGTGATACTCACATGTATGACACTCCCACCTTCACCTGGATTACATCACCTATTTCTACCCTCCTCACTAAATCTTAGGTAGAGTTTTCAAACCCTTTCTTTTCCTAAAACCTACTCACTTGTAGCCTACATACTTCTTACCTAAGATTCCCACCACTTCCTAAAACCGCCAGAAAATCCTTTCCCCCTCCCTCTAACAGTACTTGCTAATGGTACATCATATCAAAATAATCTCAGAGGCAATTTCTTCCCTCATTCTAAGGTACCTTTGCATAACACCAGACACAGCTTCCACACCATTACCCACTTCCAGTACCAAAATCATCACATCCACTATTTTAAAATCAGTTTACTTAACATGGGGGACATTTCCTTAGATAACTACATCCAAATATAAAAACAGAATCAAATAGCTTCACCTACATCTTTTTAAATATCATATCTCCAGCAAAGTGGCAATATTCACCCCACCCCAGGACCAACACAAAACCACAGACAACCATGTACTTCCCCATCCCTGGCTAACAATCATCTAAAATGTGGTCTTTACCTGTCACATAAACTTTGGAAGTATTTTTAACAAAATATCAGATATGCACACCTGTACAGCAACCACCTTCCAGACATACTGGTCACCACAAAAACTTGGTTAAAACAAAACTTCAAAAATGAAGAAATTCTACTCCCATGGTTACAACATTCACTGTATGGATGGATAACATACAAAGGCCAGCAGTGATCATATAGCATTTCTCCATCACCCCCCACACAATTTAATGGTACAGAAATACTCATCACCAAACTACAACCAAACATCCATAAGAGTATAGCTATTACAGCTTGTTTGACCTGACTTGCTGATCTGTCTGCATTTGATTTTAAATTGATTTTTGTTAATTTAAAGTTTGGTTACTTCTATTTTTTTACCTTTTTCTTATATTGCATTTTGCTTTAAATGTTTTGTTCTTTTTGGAGTTTTATGAGGTCTTGGCTAGGGTCAGTTAGACAATGATTCTTTGGCAGACGAATAATATCCAACTAATCAGTGGGAGAAGCTGAAAAATAACATTCCTCATTTAACTACCGATATTTAGTGGTGCCTTTATTTATCTGTAGTGCTGTGTGACTTGCTGTTACCTGCCTGCATTCGATTTTTCCCACCCACCTGCCCCACTGCTGCTGTGCTCTTAAACCTGGTGGCTTTTAGTTGCCTGCCGTACTATGAATCTGATTTTGGAAACTCCTCCTAGTCCCATCTCGTCAGCTCATTCTACTGAGCACTGAGGAATCAGCTGGGAAGCTCCACCCCCTTAGTCTTTTAAACTTGAATTATCTTTTGTTTCCTCCATTCCAACTTGCTACAAATGTGTACTTTATTCAGCTGCTTTTACTGTATCTGTGCTTCTTTCTACTTTATTACTTTATTTTGCTTTTTGCTGCACATTCTTAAAGTGTTCTTTTCCAATTCATCTGCTACATTTATTACTGCTTGTTAGTATCTTGATTAAATTGTAACTATTATTCTACGCCTATTAGTTTTGATTTAAGCACTTGGGCTTCAAACTAGTTATCTTGCTTAAGGAAGGTTTGCAGTCTACACTCTTGTGGTAGGACAGGTAAGGTACATCCTTCTAAGTTGGGAATTGCTAGTGAAGAATTATTGTGTCATAGGATCATAGGACCACAGAGGTTTACTAAGCTATCAACCAAGAGGCCACTTCAAGCCTAGTTGTTTCATCCCAATGTAATAGTATAAATGCACTAGTCAATACACAGGTACACAGGACTGCATTTAGTAATGACTGCCCACATCCAGGAGGGTTGTGGGTGCTATCACTTATAAGAATTTGTGGTGCCCCATCTACTCGTCCAGTGTCCTTTAACAGGGTCATAGGGGTGCTCTGTTATTCTAAATGTGTCTTAGTTCTGGTTTAAGTGCTGGGGCTTCAGGACAGTTATTTTACATTAAGAATATTTGTGATCTACACTCTTGTGAGAGGAGAGGGTAGCCTAAACCCTTCTGAGATGGGAATTGCTGGTTGAAGGCTTATTGTCTCAGTTATTCTAAAAGTATTGCAGTTCTGGTTTAAGTGCTTGGGTACCAAACCAGTTGTTTTATATTAGGATGGTTTGTGGTCTATAGTCTTGTGGAGGAGATGGTAGCCTTTACCCTTCTGAGATGGGAATAGCTGGTGAAGGCTTACTGTACATGTTATTCTAAGAGTCTTTGTTCCGGTTTGTGATCTGCACTGTTGTGGCATTACTGTCTAGACAGATTTTCTTTTTTTTTTCTTTTAACTATTAGAGCATCTAGTTTGCTCATAGCTGAGCATTGCTCATCAAAGGTCCTTGTCTTACTGACTTGTTCAGTATTTAAATGTCCTTCACTCCTCCCTAGTAGATCAGTAGCCATGGATATGCACTTACTGACTCTCTGCAGCCAATCTGGTTGAGATGGGTATTCTGAGGCATTGTAGCAATTGCTTCTTATACACTGACAATCCACTTAATCTTAATAAAACAGATAGTGTGTGTGAGAAGTATAAATACACTTTAACACTGGAGGCAAAACTCTCTCATACAACCAAAACTAACCCTATAGAGGTTGTCAGTGACACTTGCACCACACCTACTGCACAAGGTAAAGACCCTACACATAAAACTACTTATGCTGAGGCACTTATAGGTAACCTTCTTAAAACACTAAGACCTCCTGCACAGCACAATCAAAGAAAGGGTCCTCAGCCATCATGTAAACACTCAGTTAAAACACCACCCGAAGCTACACATAGTAACAATGTATCCAATGCCTCCACTGCTAAGCCCTTAAGGCAAACCAGCACACAGCCAAATTTCCTGGTCATTGGTGATTCTATAGTGAGGCACACCAATGTCCCCCTCAGCAGACTTAGCAAGGAGAGGGTCATGGTTAGCTGCCTTTCTAGGGCTAGGATCTGTCAAGTCTCACAGACACTCAGGTCACTGAACCACAGGTACCAGTATGACTCTCTCACAGTCCATGTCTGTGTTAATGACCTGAGATGTACCTCCCTTCACTATATGAAGTAAGACCTGATCAAGGTCACTGACTGTGTGTCTCAGGCAGGTATAAGGCTAGCAGTGAGCAGCGTGCTACCTTCCCTAAAGATGATGACATGTTACCAACACAGAATGATTGATTTTAACAATTGGCTTAGCTTCTGGTGTCATTCCGGGGGGTACAATATTTGATGGCCTGGAAGGACATGGTTGACAGACCACACTGCTTTGCCAATGATGGTCTGCACTTATCCCCTCTAGGCTTTCGGATATTGGCAAAGACCTTTTTTATCCCCATAGTACCTATTTTAGGCAATGTTAAACTGATAAACTTACAGATGTAAATGAACCTATGAACGAATATCTGAAGGAGGTACTGCTCAATGCAAGAAGTCTTAAAAAGAAAGTTCACTCCCCTGAAAGCTTTTCTCTCCCTGAAGAGTGTAGATATCTGTGTAGTAATTTTAAAGTCACTAACAGTACCCCAGCAATGCAGGGTTATAATGCCTTTCAAACCCTAAGACCAGCTACTGCAAAGGAGGGGACTAAAGGTGGAGGGGTGTCAGTCTATATTAAGACTAAGCTCACTTCCAGGCTAGTTAAAGTGTATGACCCACTGAAACTCATACATGTGCAACTCACCATAAAAAGCATGTTGTACCATATCCCTGCAACATATAGGTCCCCCTCCATGTCCCAGGAAATCCATACTACCTATCTCACTGTACAAGGACCCCTCACCATTAACCCCAATATGATATTGATGGGGAATCTCAACTACCCTTCTATAGATTGGGAATCTTACACCAGTTCTAATGCACAAGCCCAGTGATTACAAAACATTAATACCAACATCGTGGAACAGTTGGTCCATTCTCCTACCAGGGGTACAAACATCCTTGACCTTGTGCTCAATAACATGGGGGGGGCAATATTCCTCACCCAATGTAATAATTTTGCTTGTCAGTTCTGACCATAAGGCAGTATTAGTTAAAACAAAAATTAAATCTAGGGATCTAGAAAAACAAAAACCTTTAGAAACTATTCCAAGGCTAGCCCCTCTCCAATAAGCAACACTTTGGCTAAATTCCAAGCACTCCCACACCCAGTAAACAACATAGAATACACTGAGCTATTTACAAAATTTCTGTACAGCCATACTGATAGCTATATAGAGCGAGCTGTGCCCACTCGTATTAAAAATAAGACAAAACTCGAAAGACAATACACCCTGGTGTTATCAAAATATCAAACAGTTATACAACAAAAGAAAAAAAAAAGTTGGCCAAGTGTAGGAGGAATAAAGCCCTTCATACTAAAATCCCCCTGACCAATCTAAACAGGCAGCTAAGAGGGTTAATTAAAATTTCAAAGGTTAAATTTGAAAAAAAAATATCTTCCCAGGTAAAGGACAGCCATAAAGCTTTCTACAGTTATGTCAGTAACCTCAGAGGAAATAGACAACAATATGCAGAAAGTACAGTTGTGTACACTTACCATAAATGTAGATGTTCGAGTGTATTCACTGTCGCAGTATACAAAGTACAGTTGTGTACACTTACCATAAATGTAGATGTTCGAGTGTATTCACTGTCGCAGTCAGTACATTTGGGTTATCTGCTTGCAGGTATCCCTCAGTCGGCCTGATTAACAAAGTCTTGGGACCTGCTGTCCCTTCTTCCATGATGTCAGGTCGTCAGGGGTATAAAACATGCAGCCGACGCCATTACATCAGTTTTTCTTGCCCTAGATGTCAGGTGCCCCCTTAATGGGAAGCAATTAAATATAAAAGCACAAAGATATAACTCCAACAAAAAAGCAAATACACAAAAAAGTCTTTTAAGCATAGTAAAGGATAGTAGAGGTATAGCCAAAAGAAGTTAGGGGGCTGGAGGCAGGGTAACCTGGACTGCAACAGTGAATACACTTGAAAATCTACATTTATGGTAAGTGTACACAACTGTACTATGTTCTTTGTGTTTCACTGTTGTAGTCATTACATTTGGGTAGATTGCCAAAGCTATGGTTGGGAGGAGGAATTTAGATAGCATTAGGGCCAGGTATAAGGCCCTGCAAGACTGCAGTGGCAAAGCCAACTCTGGATTTAGAGAAAACTTGCAAATGATAATGCTTGGTGAAAGTATGTACAGAACTCCAGGTAACAGCTTCTAAGATGTCCCTGGTAGGGACGCCTCTAAGAAAGGCTGTAGAGGTAGATGCAGGCCTGGTGGAGTGAGGTCTGATCCCCTGGGGGATAGGTTTTCCATGGTGCTTATAGCAGAAATGAATGCAATGGCTTATCCATTTAGAAATGGTTTGCTTTGAAATAGTCTGTCCCTGTAGTAAATGCCACCAGCAGTTGTTCGGATTTCCTTTGAGGTTTAGTCCTGTCCAAGTAGAATCTAAGTTGTCTGTGCACATCTAAGGAATGCAGTATCCATTCCCCTTTATTCTGTGGATTGGGAAAGAAGGTTGCCAAATGAATGGACTGATTAAGAGCCATACTAGATACCACCTTGGGCATGAAGGATGGATTAGTTCTGAGGGACACCCTGTCCGCATGAAAGATGATGAAAGGCTCCACTGCCATAAGGGCCTGTAATTTAGATACCCTTTTAGCTGACGTGATTGCTAAAAGGGAAGCTGTTTTCCAAGAAATACATTTTAAGTCTGCAGCAGAAGCTGGCTCAAAAGGAGGTAGAGTGAGTTTCTCCAAGACAAAGTTAAGGTCCCTGGCTGGGTTTGGAGCTCTCCTGGGTGGTCTCAAATTTTTGGCCCCTCTGAGGAACTCCTTGAACAGTGGATGAGAGAAGAGGAGAGGTTCTGTGTTATAATGAGCTAAAATGGCTGAGGCGTGGATTTTAATGGAGGAAAAAGACAGGCCCTTGTGAAGCATCTCAGTTAAGTACTGCAAAATCTGAGGTAAATTGGGCACTGCTGTGCTCATCCCTTGAGATTGGTTCCAGGCACAGAATCTTTTCCATTTTTCAGCATAAGATTTTCTAGTACTAGGCCTCCTTGCCTTTAAAATGATACCCATCACAGGTTTGCTGAGGGATGGTAAAGGAGAGATTAAGTAATTAGCGAGCCTGCAAGGTTAAGTGCTAGAAGTTGAGGCTGCAGAATCTGGTTCTCCTGCTGAGACAGCAGGGAAGGAGTCTGAGGAAGGTGCCATGGAGATAACCATGACACACTGCGCAGGAGGGGGTACCAGTGTTGGCACAGCCAGTGTGGAGCAATCAAAATCATCCTTGGTTTGTCCTGTTTGAATTTTAGTAGTACTTTGGAGAGCAGAGGCAGAGGGGGGAAGGCATAGACTGATAGGTTTTTCCAGCTGAAGGACAAAGCATCCACTTTTCAGGCTTGTTTGTGGGGAGTCCTTGTGCAAAATTTGTCCAATTGGTAGTTCTGGGGAGAGGCAAGCAGGTCTATATCTGGGCTCCCCCATTTGCTTGTCAACACGTTGAAAATCCTTGGCTCCAGTTTCCACTCGTGTGGGTCCATGAGGTTTCTGCTTAGTCCATCTGCCACTGTATTTAATTTTCCTGGCAGGAATTGAGCTTGTAGGTGCACTTGGTAGCTCAAGGCCGTGTTCCACAATGCCATGGCTATTCTGCAGAGGGGGTAAGAATGTGTACCCCCCTGCTTGTTTATGTACCACATAACAGTGGTGTTGTCCATCTTTACCATTATTTGTCCTGGAAGAATGTGGTCCTTGAAGGCTGTCAGAGCATTCTATACAGCTAACATTTCTTTTTGATTGATATGCAGGTGCATTTGACTTGGGTTCCATTTCCCTGAATGCACTTCCCTGCCAGGTGAGCCCCCCCCATGCATAGTCTGATGCATCTGTTGTTAGGGTTTGGGTGGCAGGGGGTGGTGTGAAAGGTAGTCCCTTGTTTTGGTGGCAGGCCTCTGCAATGTATGATAGGAATCATTGTTTCTAGGTCTTGAGAATGTTGACACCATAAGCTTTTTAGATACCACTTCCATATGCAATCTTGCATATGGAATTAGAAGAATGCAGGAGGCCATGAACTCTAAGGCTTGCAGTATTTGTCTTGCAGATAGCAGGGTTTTTGTGGCCACTTGTTTGAAGTAGGTTGTCAAATGAATTTGTTTCTCTGGCATGAGGTAAGCCAACTGGGAAGTTGTAGTCAAGCTTGCTCCCAGGAATATAATTTGTTGACAGGGTACCAGGTGTGATTTCTTTATGTTTATGGTGTACCCCAGACAAGTTAAAACCCTTTGTACAAAGGCCAGATGATTCAAAAGTATGTCCAGGCTTTCTGCCTGAATTAGACAATCATCCAGGTATGGGTATATTTGAATATTTCTTTGCCTGCAAAATGCAATACCTGGAGCTAGACACTTTGTGAATACCCTGGATGTAGTAGATAAGCCAAAGGGCAGTGCAGACAACTGATAGTGCATGTAGCCTGCTTTGAAGCATAGGTATCTTCTGCATGATTCCCTGATTGGGATGTGCAGGTATGCTTCTTTTACATCTAGTGTTGCCAACCAGGCATCTTTGCCTATCATAGGAAGTAATTGGTGAAGAGTCAGCATCTTGAATTTTGGAATCTCCAAAAAGGTGTTTAGAGTAGTCATGTCCAGGATAGGACGCCATGAATTGTCTTTTCTGGGTACCAGGAAAAGTCTCGAGTAGAAACCTTGTCCCTTTTCCCCTTCTGGTACCAGATGAATAGCCCCCATGCTTAAGAGAGAAAGTATTTGTTTTTGTGCCTCTGCCCACTGATTTGGGGATGGGTCCAGCCACCCGCTTGGTGTTGGCAACGTGTGGAAGTGAAATCTGCATCCCTGGGACACTACATTTAAAACCCATTTGTCCTGGGTAATGAGTTCCCAATTCTTTGCACGAAGAGCAATCTGTCCTCCCAAAGGGGCAGTCAGTTGATAAGTGCTTGTAAATTTTAAAAGGAAGTCATTGAGACAGTTTACCATAGGGGGAGTCTTATTATTCCCACATTTGGAAGTGGAGGCCCCCCACTGCTTAGTTCTGTGTGTCCCCTGGGACTGAAACCTGGGTTTTTTGCTGTGTCTGGGTTTGGCTTGAGAAGACTTGGAAGGGGTTGAAAAGGACCCTTTCTTAGACGGCCAGTGCCTACTAAATCTAGGAGGCTGAACTTGTAAAAAATCTTTAACAGTTTGCATAGATTTAGCTTTATCTCCCATCTTTTTAAGAACTTCCTCAGCCTTGTTGCCAAACAGGCGGTCCTGATTTAAAGGAACATCCAACAATTTAGCTTTAACATGATCAGGCAAAGATTGCTCCTTAAGCCAAGCATGCCTTCTGAACACAGACCTAGTAACAGCAGTCCTGCAAGAGGCTTCTAATGAATCAAAACCACATTGCAAAGTATGTTTTCCAACTTGTTCAGCAGAATGCATTAAATCCTGTAATTCTTTATTTTCCTCACAGTCAGGAATCAATATCATTTTATGTTTAAGCAGTCCAATAACATGTTGCTGATACTTTAACATATGAAACTGGCAGTTTAAAGCCCTAATGGCCAAGGTTGCAGAAGTGTAAACCTTCTTACCCCATCTATCCAGTGCCCTGGAGTCTCTATCAGAAGGGGTAGGATTTTTAGCAGTAGAAACCTTAATGCCCTTGGGCCCCTGTGAAATAGTCTCTGGATCTGCAATAGGATTTTTAAACAGGAACTTGTGGGACTCAGGAATCCTGTAGTATCTGTCAGGTTTTCTGGGTGCAGGGGGCAGGGAATCAGGGGCCAAACTAGATTCCGAAAAAGCATCATCAACAATGTCTAGTACAGGAGGAATAGCTAAAAGCCTATGTTGAGGAAGGAGAAGGAAATCCCTAAGCCTCTTTTTTGAATCAGAAACATCCTGGCTTTCCCAGGGGAAATGCTGCTTTTGAGTATGTAAGGTTCCCCAAAAGAAAAATCCTCGGGAGAGAAAGCAGAGGGAATGGAGTCCTCTGCATCAGAATCTTCATAAGTAGATAAGGGCAAATCCAGATCATCAGAAGAATCAGAAAAAACAGAATCCTGATCAGAAGATTCGTAATCAACTTCTGTCCTAGTTCTCTTAGAAGGGGGGGGGGGTAGGGGGTGGCTACCCCTGATTAGAGTTATTAGATCTTCAGCCATTTTTATAATTTGTTTTTTAGGCATAGAGGCCTGAGCATCTGTCTTGGGCATCATTTTTTTAGGCATGGATTGAGATTTAGGCCTAAATAAAGAAGGAGGCGTTGGTTTAATATGCAAGTCCATAGGCCTGAATACACCCTCAGAAGCCGGTGCCTGCACAGCAGCTCCGGACCCATCCAAGGTAGAGACATGCGTGGGTTCCATAGTTGAAGCATTTCGTGGCATACTGGACTCCGAATGGGTCTCAGTAGAGGCCTGCGAATCAGAAGTAGCGGGTATCAGGGGCTGCAAAAGCACCTCACTGAGTACTGGCGAACTGGCGACTGGCTTAGGAGAAGCGTCGTCGGCAGTTTTGGACCTCGGCGGCCTGTCTCTGTCTTGATCTTTGCATTTTTTCAGAATCTCTGTAGTCGGATGGCTAACCGATGATATTTCTGGATAATTAAACCGAGAACCAAAATATTTAGAGGTGAAAATATACCAATGACGGACAGTGCGCTGAGTAAATAAAGCACATAACCGACAGCAAGGTACATTGTGGTCAGGGCCTAGGCAAGGAATACAGTATGAATGAAAATCTTTATGAGGTATTTGCTTTCCACAAGTAATGCAATTATTAACTTTTACTGACATTGGAAAGGAGCAAGAAAAAGTTTCCCCAACGGGGTACTCAGCTTTAGTTGAAGACTGCGGTTCTGAAACTCAAAAATGAAAATTTCAGGAGTCAGCTGACCGGCACTTGCGAACTGCTTCTGCTTCGGGTACCGCACGGCAAGAAAGACTGATGTAATGGTGTCGGCTGCATGCTTTATACCCCCGATGACCTGACGTCATGGAAGAAGGGACAGCAACCGATGCAGGACCCAAGACTTTGTTAATCAGGCCAACTGAGGGCTACCTGCGAGCAGATAACCCAAATGTAATGACTGCAACAGTGAAACATGAAGAACATCTTATTGTAAATGGCATCTCTTGCACTGACCAAGAGGTGAGGACCAACATTTTGTCTTACAGATTCTGCTCAAATCCCGCCCCCCCACTCTTCCCATGATAATACAAAGTAAATATCACTTAACACAATCCCTCCAATCATTACCACAAAACAGGTCATTAATGCACTTTCAAAGGCCGAAAGCACTGCATTGATGGGCCCCAATAACATCCCAGGATGTTTAATAAACATGAAACGTGACCTCTCTGGTCCACTTGAATCACTATTCAACTGGAGCCTTCGGTCAGGTTTTGTACCCACGGAATGGAAGATGGCTACAGTCATTCCCTGCACAAATAAAGTTCAACCACTGATTGGGGTAACTACAGGCCCATAAGTCTTACCAGCGTCATATGTAAAGCTATGAAAAGAATCACCAAGGACACGATAAATGAGAAGATAGGTAACTTGAAATGCTGGACCCATCACAGTTTGGCTTTGTTAAAGGAAGGTTATGCCTATTAAATCTGGTGGACATTTTTGAGAGGGTCACCAAAGGACTGAATGATGCTAAGACTTTGCACACAGATTACCTCAACCTGGCCAAGGCTTTTGATATAAAATCCCACCCAGGCATTATAGACAAGCTCAGTAATGTACATATCAATCCTTTTATCACCCACCGGATAGCCAACTGGCTCACTGATAGGACCCAGGAGGTCAAAATAAGTAAGGCCAGTCACTAGTGGAGTCCCCCAGGGCTCTGTACTGGGCCTGATCCTTTTTGGCATCTATTTCTCTTGAATGGAAGCAAATGCCTAAGGTTTATGGCTGACAGTTTGCAGATGATTGCAATCTGGGGGTTAGAATCAACTCCCCTGCAGACACTAGCATTGTTTAAGAAGGTCTGTGTATGACTAACAAATGGGGCCAAAGCCATGGTCTTAAGCCCAGTGCTAAGAAATGCATAATTGTGCCCTTTGGGAAATCAACCACCCCAGCTAATTACCATCTTGATAGTCCACCCCTAAGAGTTAACCCAGTGGTCAGGAATCTGGTACACACATAGAGAGTAGCCTTAACTTTGACCACCATGTAGCCACAGTGGTGAGGAAATCCTTTTATGTTGAGCAACTTATAAGTAAGGACATGAAATTTAGGTCCAAAGAGGTAATTTTCCCACAGTACACCACCCTTGTCAAATCAATCATAGAGTACAATGTTCCCTTTGGTATGTACCTAACCAGGCATATGCAGCAACTAGAGTGACCTCAAAGGTTCCTAACAAAAAGAATACAAGGCATAACAAACCTGCCTTATGCATAATGCCTTAAAGCCCTTCCCCACTACTCAATCTCCTATAGACTGCTGACAGGTGATCTATGCCTGGTTTCAAGGATTCTGCAAACCTCACATTTATAAATCTCCTACATATCTGTAAGTCAAAGAGTACCAGAAATACAAGGTCTAGGGACCAGAATGTCTATGACTTAAACAGAACATGCTGGGGAGACAGATGTGTGTCCCAGAGACTACCCTTCCTATCAGTGGTGCCAGAAGCTGTTGAAGACTGGGGGGGGGGATGAGAGGGGCACTTAGTTATACAAAATTGCCCCTTTTAGATCACTATTTACTACCACAACATAGGTTTACTGGGAGGAAATTTTAAGCTTAGCCAAGTCCCTTTTGGTGCTTGAACTAACATTTTCTGATTGGTCTTACCTATCCTAATTGTATATTAGCCCTAGTGAGAATAACTGTGATCTACCATAAATAATTTGAGGGGGCATATGTAAGGGATGCAACATTTAGGAATTGCCTCTATCCATCAGTGGCAATCCTGGAGTACATTTTCTATTACCCATCCTTAGATCCAAGTTGCATTTGAATATGAACAGATGACCTTTGTTTTACTTTTATGGATATTCTGTTCTGGAACAGTGGTAGTCTCTGTGATATAAATCCATCTCTCCAGAACATTCAGTTAATATACTTGGACTGAGTATTTCTGATGCCATTTGACTTGCTGATGTTCAGTAGGTCCATCTGTATTAGGTCGGAGGATGCCTTGTAAGCTAGACATGTCACCTCTAAGCACTCTGTAGGATACTGAGTATAGTAATAAATCTTTGAGGTGGTCCATGCAAGACCTACTGTTTAGGACTTGTATCCTTTTAGTAAGGTATCTCTGAAGGTATTCCAATTTTTGCATGGGGCTGGACAGATACATGCCAAAGTGGGCATTATACAAAATGATTGACATAATGAAAGCTTTGTAGAGGGGAACAGCAACATCTCTAGATCTAGTCATAATCAATTTGTTTATAAGCTGTGCAATATAGAAAGGTTTTCTTATGACTCTGGGCACATGTTGTTCACATGTTAGGTCACTGTACACACACGTTCCCAAATACCAAACAACTAGTTCTCTGAGGGCATTATCATGATTTTGACACCAGTTATTATTTGGGACAAACCTTCCTGCATGATGTTTAAGTCATTTGGGAATTCAATAACTGCTCCTAGCTTGCAGTCATCTCAAACTTAGCCGGCTGAAGCCCCTTGGTATTTCCTTTTACATTTGAGATGTATATGCCAGACAGAAAAAGTCTCAGCACCGAACTCTGGGGGACTCCATTGGTGACTGGTCTCTTTCCCTATTTTGATCTCCTGCATCCTGCGAGAAGTTGGCAGTGCAGCTAGTAATGCAAGGGTTTTCTCCTACATTATTCATCTTTTGTACTCCACCTGAGTAGGGGAGTATGTTAAAAGGCTTGGCCAGGTCAAGGTAATGTGGTGTGAACTGTTTTACCTTCATCCATTGCTTTGGTGACAAGAGTAAAACATATTTGCCCATGATTATGAGCCTTTCACACTTTCCTCTGGGCTGTTTTCAAACACATTTTTAGGGCCATGCATGCATGTATGCACTCTTTGATTCACCTTCCTGATTGTATTAAATTATATTCCTTGTATAATACAGCACCAGTTGCTAAAATGTGTTTTAAATTTGTAGTTTTGAACAGTCTTCTAGTAAGCAATGAAACAAAATGTATGACCTAATACTGACAAAACTACCCAAGGCCACTCAAACGTCTGTCATTACAATCCACCAATATCAGTAAATATGCAAAAATGTCTGCAGAAGTCAGTCATCTAACTACTTCTACATTAAAGGGATCTCTAACTTATGAAGAGGTCGCTGCTAGGAAACAACTTTATTCTTCATTGTTTCATCTACAAATAAAGTGGTTGTTGCCCTTGAAGAATAAATTGTCTATGTTACATTAAAAAATAAGCTAGTAATATTGCAATAGGAAATGGATGGCAAATTGATAACAGGTTCATAGTTAATGGGTAACTCCTCCAAAGGAGGCCATTCACAGGACTGCAGCATTCACCCCCTTTAAATTACAACACAGTACAGTATCAGTGATCCATCTGCATACTGTGGGAGTAGAACCCTCACCCTTCTGCATCAAAAGTAAGGCTACTACCTGTTAAGCTGCTAACAATGCAACCAGACTTGGAATAAGCAGCACTAAACTTCTCTTCCCCTGAAGCTCTCAGCTCCTTGTAAATTTGTTTATGTTTTTAACATTTGTTTACTGGGAAAGTCCAACTTGGAACAAAGAATTTTCTGCAGAGGCCCAGAGAGAAATGCTCCAGATGCATATCTTTGTAACATGGGAGGAAACCCACAAAAATACAGCGAAGACATACAGTCTCAACACAGAAGGCACCCCGGCCAAGAATCAAACCAGAGAACCTCTTGCTGTGAGGCAACAACACTACCACTGCACCATCCACTTGACACAACTAAATTGCTCAATTTCACAACAGAAGAAATGTGGAAAAAGCCAAAATTTATTGGGGGGGGGCAAAGTTCCAAAACCAGGGACACATTTTAAATATTGCTTGTATAATCTTAGAAAGTTGCTGAAATAGTGTTTTGTGTAACCAATTCCATTCTCACTGATTTGCCACAAAACCACAAATTTTAAGGGGAACAGACCAAAAGTATGAGCCAAATATTCTGTGAAATCTAGGACAGTTTATAGATATGGACTCAACTCCCTGAATCACAAAAGCGGTGATGTGGGTAGAGAATGCAGGTCATTGTATCCAAGATTCAGGGCTTGAACATGGTTAATTGCAACCACCAGTTATACATAACTGGGGCATTGTATACACACACACACACACACACACACACACACACACACACACACACACACACACACACACACACACACATGCTTCAATTAAGGTAAATCAGCAGCAAAGCCAAAATGGAGCTTCACTTAAGTTAAATCAGCACCACAATAGAGCTTCAGTTAAATGAGCAAAACGGGGCTTCAGTTAAATCAGCAGCAAAACCAATTGGAGCTTCAGTTAAATAAGCAAAAGGGAGCTTCAGTCAGTTAAATAAGTAAAACGGAGCTGCTTCACAGTTAAATAAATAATGAAATGGAGCTTATTGTGGGTGTTGACTCTGGCAATGATGTGATTTGTTTTCCGTGCACTTTTGTGTTTAAATTTGTTAGCGTACAGTGCACACATGAGTCCCGGGTCCTAAAACTACAAGGTTTTAAGGTCCTGCAGTTGTGTTTAAATTATGCACAAGTCCTCTGCTGTGTCCTACAACTCCATGTCTTTAAGGTCTTGCAGCTGTAAAAGTGGAGGGGCGCTGCACCCCCCCCCCTCTATGGTTCTGGTGCCCATGCTTCCTATGGAACAGGCTTTTCATCCATGTGAAGCTGAGTTCTTCTAAACCCTGTTTGAGTACAACCTAGACCAGTGGATAGGGAATAGGAAATTTACACCGGGCCTGGCACCCATGTCCCTTATGGACAAATATAGCTTATAAATGCCTAGCCCTCAATGCCCTATTTTGGATGCAGGACATCATTATTCTTTTGGGAACACCTGACTAGGCTTAGAAAGGCCCCCTGAGTCATTAGCCTAGTAACAGTCTATGAATCTATGAATCCCTCCCACTAAAAACATACTTCAATGGCTATCCTCCCACATCAATATAGAAACTTATACTCTAGAAGACCTAACATTAACTGGTCATTAACTTCCACAACCCCCTCACACTTCATACAGTGGTATGGCTTCTCCCAACTAACAACAGTTACAATAAAAATACAAAAAAAATACAAACAATGAATCCTTACTGGACTGGACCCTTATTACCTCCCAGTTTTCTTCAAAAGATACCAAAGACACATCCACAAGCAAAATCAATACAAGTAAGTAAGAAACTTCTTTGATTTCCAAGAAAAAAGCTTTGTCCACATGCTAAAACTCATCAAATGGAAAATACTAAACTATTCCACTGGATGAAGCCTTCTCTAAATTCAATACCATATTCCTTATCACTTTCAACTGCCATGCTCCCCTTTGAGCCAAAAGAGTTAATTCTTACCCTGTTCCATGGTCAGCTAGGAAGAATAAGTTACTCATGAAGCAAAAGAATTACATGTGGAATAATAACAAATAACAAGCAAACGGCATTCTAAACATCTAAGACAAAAAAATTCCACTATACCTCACTTCAAGATAACCGTAAGCAAAACCCTCAAATGGTGGACATCTATTGGCAACCTTTGACATCCTGTCCAAACTACCCAACCCTCACCACTTTCTTCCAGACAGACCGATAACATCTCTACTCAGTGCAACAACCAGTTTATACAATCGATCTCCTTATTTATTAAAAAAACTCCAACAACTAACCCACTCTAGGTCTCCCACAGCTTAAAGACTTTCCAAATTCACTCAGCTTCAAATCAGTTCTAACCCACACTATAAAAAACACAAAAACTTAAGCCAATTACTATGTCACCAGGCCACCTTCCCAGAGTGCCTAAAAATGGCTGCTGGCGCTGTAGCCCTACCTAGTCTCTATCCTTATTAACTAGACCTTCTCCAAAAGCTATGTTCCAACACAAGGGTTGATATCTCAAATTATAAGTCCATTGCCATCTTTCTCCTTTATCCAAAATCCATGAATGCTGTACTCACATTCAGCTCCTACAACACCTCTCTGAAAATAACTCTATGTCATCTACCACATATGGTTCCAGCTCTTTGCAGAGCACCACATCACCTCCCATAAGTTTGACAAATCTTGTAAACCAAAATAGAGACTCTGGCAACCTAGTTTCCTCACTTTTCATAAGTGTTGACCTAGTCTCTCACTAAAAGCTACTACTGAACCTCTCCCAGTGTGGTCTTAATGATTCATCCTTCCAGTGGTTCTCTAACTACCTTACAAGGTAGCAAATCTGAGGTAGTGTACTGGTTAGAGTAGCAGCTGTACATGCAGGTGTTCACGGTTCGAGTCCCAAGACAAACAGAGAACAAACTGTTAAATGGCAAGGCAAATTCTCTTTCTTCCTCCCAGCAACAGGTGGAGGCCCACATGTATCCATACTTGGTCCTCTGGTATTCAACATTTTCAACTACAACCTTCATACCATCAAGAAACATGCTAAATGGTTGAATATACAAACAACTCTACATTTACCTGCTGAGCCAAAAATTATATGTATATAGTAAAAGCACAACAATCCTTAGCTACTGAAACTTGGTTAGAAAAATCCCAGCTACTTCTAAATTCTAAAAAACTAAATTGATATTTATTACAAAGCATATTACCCACCAAATCCCAGTACTGTTACCTCTAACAATAACACCACAATAGAAATCATCTCCCAAATTAAATTACTTGGGTTAATAACTGATGATTACATGAAATTTGACAATAACATAAAGAAATGACAAAAAAATCCCCCAAAACTTGTATCCCTATAAATGGCAAAACAATACCTCACACACACTGCTAGGAAAACTACTGCCACTAATTGCCTCCTCCCAGTCTTCCTCTATACCTCTCCAATATTTAACAATCTGCAATCCACTTAAATGAGTAAATTGGAACAATGGTACAATAAAATTGCTAAATTCACACTGATCTGTCCTACAAAAACCATCACTGTCTAGCCCTAAAACATTTAAAAAGGTACAAACTCTTTTTCCACCTAACCTATTCATAGCTGGCAAATTATCCACAACCTCATCTAATCCAAAACTGCCCTGCTCCAAGAGATATTATCCAGGCATACACTCTCCCACACTTTCTTACTATAAGTAAACCCACACAAACATGCTGGTGAATCTCTGTTCTCCTACTCAGTCTCTAAAAACTGGAACTTAGTACCAGCTAGTCTGAGAAAAACAGAAACATTAATATCTTTTAAAGCTCGACTAAAACAGCGGCTTCAAAATACATGTCTCTGCTCACGCTCTAACCGTGGCATAAACAAAAGAGCCGAACCACACAGGCATACTAAAAATGCAATAAAAAACATCAATCAGTAGATGCCGCAAAACAGCTTAATAAATACATTTGTCACCAGAAAAACCCCAAGAAACCCCTTACAGGCATATTACATAAATAAAATAAATAACAAGCCTTACATTATATATAAGCTGTACACGCTAAGTTACAAAGTAAACATAACTAAACATGCCTAAATTAAAATAGATACGTTCAGATTCATCTATAAAGTCTAAAAACACTTTAAAAATCAAATTGAATTATATTCACAAAATTATGTTACATCCATAATTTGTAAACTTTCTGCCTTTGCTTTTAAAACGCAACTAATATTAATCAATTTATTAATAACAGATGGTACCGCAGCATTCAAAAGCAGCTGCCACTGTAGTTCCCTCTATTCCAATAATTGCCCCCAATCTCTGCCTCTAATAGGGCGAGAAACCTTTTCCAAGAGAATCATGGAAAATTTTCTGAAATCATCACATTGAATAGAATGTTTATATAAAGCATTAGAATTATTCCTCTTACAAATAGCATAATTGTGCTAATATAATTTTTGACCAAGATATTACTAAGTGGCATTAAGGATTTTTAAAGTTTCTTAAGCTGTTTTTGTCTTTTTTTTTGGACTTTAGAGATGAATTTGAAAGTATCTATTTTAATTTAGGCATGTTTAATTATGTTTACTTTGTAATTCGGCATGTACAAGTTGTATATATTGTAAGGCTTAATTGTTATTTATTGTATTTGTATAACATGCCTTCAAGGGTTTATTGAGGTTTTTTGGCATCAGATTTAGTATTTAAGGAACACGAAATTACATTTTAATCACTCTGATCAAGTTCCAATATTTATAGGAATGAAAGCGCTTAGTTATTTATTAAACTGTTTTGAGGCATCTATGGAGCGGTGTTTTTTTTTTTTGTTTGTTTGTTTTTGGGTTTTTTTTATTACATTTTTAGTACACTTGTGTTGTTTGGTTCTTTAGTTCATTCTATATTTACTACATTCCCTCAATGTCGCAATTAGAAATGTTTTCAGGACTTGAGGCAAGTACAATTGGCTGTGATGTACCTCAAGATCTTACTTTCCTTCTGGACTGCACCAAATAAATGAAGACTCAGATGGACTGTTTAACAGGAGCTGCCGGTAGTGGCCATTTCAGGAGAAGTATTCCTAGTGGCCAATCAAATTTGCCAGTGAATAAAGATTCATATGCCATGGTTTGTTCTAAAGGGTGAGCTAAACACGGACTTGGTGACATTGGCAACAACAGTCCTATGGATAGTTTGGAGAATAACACTAATATTAATGAATGGTTTGCATGCAAATGTGATTTTAGTGGAATCGGAGATCTACGAACTTTTATAAAAAAGGTAAATGATAAAGATCTTACCTTAAATGCAAAGGAATTGGGTACTGCAACTGGACTATTCATTTTTAAGCTATTGTGTCCAGAATAAGCATGTATAAATTCATAATTTAAATGGGGCCATCAATAATGACTTGTTTTTTTTTTCCTAATCATTTGGATGAGTTTTGTACTCTTTTCAAAAGAGTAGATGGTTATGGTTCATCTACATTTAAAAGAAAGCAGAAGAAAATTGTCAGGAAAGAGACTGACTATAAGAATAAAACACAAAACAAATTGTTACAATCAATGCAGTAAACGATCCACTTCAAAACCTGTATGTAAACAATCCAACAGCAAACAGAGTCAACACATGGCTAAACATGCACTGTTCATTCAGCAGCAAAAACAACAGTAAAAGTGATTAAAACTTATAACTTTACTTCATAGACCCATTAAACAGTTCTAAAACACTTATTCTATACTTATCTCATGAAAAATACACCAATCCAACTCAATTAATTCAAACTTGGCACCAAAAACTAACCTATCATGAAACACATATCAAAACATTGTTTTCATTCAGTTCGCAGTAAATGCAGAGCAACAAGCATTGTTTACATTTACTTCATAAAAAATCAGAACCTTACTGGTGCCTTCTTGCTTTCAGATGAGGTTTGATGAAAATCCTATAGCTGAGACCGCTGCCTTCCTTTACCTGTAATTTAATAATCCATTCTGATTCATTAATCTCCATTTTATTCCTTATGTCCCCTTGCCTCGTGGTGATTTTTGTTTTATCTACTACCATGAACTTAAAGCAGCGTGATTCATTAGTGTCTCTAACATGCTTAGCTAAAGTGTTATTTGGTGTTACAATCCTAATATTATTATAAACACGTTCACGTATTCTACTGTGCAGGTCTCTGTCTGTTTTCCCTATATAAAATTTACTGCATATTTGGCAGCATGCTACATATACTAAGTGACTGCTGCTACAAGCTGCTATTAGCTTAAAGAAATTATCGCCTCCCTGTGTCCGGATGTATAAACACGCCTCCTGTTTGTATAAAACTGCTCAGCCATCACTATTTACAAAGTATTTTTTCAGATAACATAACTTCCTTTTAAGTGATTTTCAGTTTTTATATTTAACTTTAGGGTATTCACCTACTATTTCTCTAATGGTTTCATTAGTTAATAGCACCTGCCGATGTTTCATTATAATTTCCATGACATTTCTTGAATCACTGGTAAAATTTAAAAGGAGACTAGTACAATAACCTCTTTCGGACACTCGTAATGAACTAACCCATTCTGAAAAATATGGATTAGATTCAGCACCTCTCAGCTTAGATATATCCTTCAAATTTTCATGTATCTCCCTTTTACTATATCTCCTAGCCATTAAATCCTTATGAAAAGAATAAAGTTCCCTGTTAAAATTCTCATCTGCCACTGTTAGTCTAGATAACCTGGGGGGGGGGGGGACGGTGCTTATGGATAGTATTACTTATACTGGTAAAATGATGGAAATTCTTAATGACACTTATAAGTACACTATAGTATCCAAGAATGAGATTAATTTAGTCTATCATCAGACTGAGTTTCTTCTCAGAGAGTTACACCATGATGGCTTGTTAAATAAAAATGTTTATGACTACTTACATAATGCTGTGACCCTATTATTACCACCTTGTTTGGTATTCCAAAGGTACACACGGATTTGGAAAATCCCTGCTTAGGCCAATACTTGCAGCAAATGGGTCCAAGATACATCCCCTTGCAAAATGTTTGGATATGAAGATAAAATTTGTGGGGTGGAAATGAAAATATTTTAAAGGACTCATGGGACCTATTAAAGAGCCTTAAAAGTGAGGTTTATAGAAATGAGAATATTTTTGTATATATAGATGTTGTGGATTTATTCACAAGTATACCCCGTAATGAATGTATTATTTGGTTCAAAGAAAAGTTAAGGAAAAGGAAGTGTATGTCAGACAATGATATTCATGTTTGTGTAGACCTTATAAATTTAGTGTTGAAAAATATTTTTCTCCATTTTGAAGATGAATTTTACCAACAATGGTCTGGTGTAGCTATGAAGGATAGTTGTGCCCCCACATTTCCAAACCTAACACTTTATGTAGGGCAAAAGAAATATACTTATAATTCAAATTATACTGGATGTTAGACCTTATATAAGAGATTCCTGGATGACATTTGTATTTTGTGGGGAGATTCCAAAGAAAAGTTAATGGAATTTATTACATATATTAATAGAATTACCCACTTTCTAAGATTCACCCACAAAATAAATGAAGAAGCTATGAATTATTTGGATGTGTCTATTACTAAAGGTTTAAGGACAAGAGGTTTAAGTCTAAGATTTATAGGAAGAATACTATCTCTAACTTTTACTTATATTAAGTAGGGGGAAGGGGGTTGGTATAATGGTTAAGGTGTTCACCTTACAGACACAAAGTGCAGGGTTTAATTCTCACATGGGGTAATTGGCTAGGCTTAAAAATGGCCCACGGGGCAGTTAACCTAGTACTAATCTATGAATCTATGAAACTATGAATTATACAAGTCACCATCCTTGTAAGCAAAACACAATAAAAGGACAAAATATCTGTATAATTAGAATGATATTGGATGACGATTATTTTGTCCAGGAAAGTAGGCATTTGAAGAGTATGCTTCTTGAAAGGAAATACCCAGAAATACTAATGGATCAGGTACAAAAACAAGTTACAGTGGGTAGAAAAGATAAATACCGACCCATACTAAGTTTGGGTGAAGCTGGTGAAAATGTTAGCAAGGGTAAATATAATGATAAGAAGGGTGTTATTATGGATGGTGCCTTTGTCATAAATTATAATTGGGGATGCCAAATTAATCACTAAGCTTGTTAGGGAGGAATGGAAAAACTTTTCTCAGTTTTCTGATTTAGATGTGCTTTTAAAGTATCCCCTCAATATGACTTATAGGAGGGCCCAGAATATAACGGACCTGGTGGAACATAAGGTTAAGACTAAGGGTAATAAAAGGATGGGTATGTTTAAGTGTGCTGAGTGTGCCCAGTGTGCCTATACTGCCCACAAAGAAAGTGTTTTTCTGACAAGTACGAACAAAGTTATTAAAGGAACTTCCTTTTCTAATTGCAATAGTCAGGAGTTAGTGTATCTGGTTACTTGTGAATGCTGTAATGCAGTCTATATTGGTAAAACTAAAAGAACCTTGAGGAGAAGACTATCTGAACATTACTATGACATAAAAATTAAGGATGAGAAAGATAGTTTATATAAGCATTTGAAAGGTTGCCCCAATGCAAAATATAAGTTTTTTGTGATAGAAGTAGTTCCTTTTGATTTTAGAGAGGGTTCTTGGGAGAACATTCATCAATCCTATCACTGAGTACAATGTCCCCTTTGGTATGTATCACCCTGATGGACCTCCTGCACATCCACAAAACATACAGTACCAGAATTACCCGTTCTAAAGACTTAAACCTTGATTGTGATATAAATAGGACCTGCTGGAAAGATAGGTATGTATCTCAGAGACTACCCTGTCTATGCAACAGGCTCTCCCATCCATGTGAAGCAAAGTTCCTCCCTAATCCAATTTAAGTACAACTTGGACAACTGAATGGGAAAACGGAAATTCATTCCTGGTTTGGCACCTATGTCTCTGATCCAAACAGGTAACCTGTAAATGGTTCATCTCCCAGGCCCATGCTTACAGTAATCAAGAGTATCAGAACTTGTCAGAGATTTGGGATGCATGGCTAGGCTTAAAAAGGCGGCCCTTGTGGCTGTTAGCCTAGTAAACACCTATGTACAAATTTGAGTATCATGAATTGTACTGGCAATTAATCCTGGAAGCTAACAGAAGCCTAGGAATTAATGAGAATTAAGGTCTAAGTTAAGTGTTAAAAATGAGAGCGGAAAACTGTGAATTATTTGGTATAGGATAAGATTTCTGTACATTGTTTTTTCTATTTATGTCCAACTGCATTTTTGTGCTTTGTCCACTAGATGGTAGGTAAGAGAGAATAATATGTTGCTGCTATAAATGCAGAACAATTTTAAGCTTTTAATTTACTTATATATTTTTTTATATGTGAACATTTTTGGATGCATCAATTTTTAACATTTATAAATTTACAGGTTTTTCATTTCATATACAGGATGCAGCATTTATTAATTTATTTATTTATATCAGAAGACGTACTGGGATTACTTTTTAAATCTGTAACTTGTAATAATGAGTGCTTGATTATTATTGGATGGTGTATAATTGAGGAGTGATCTCAGCACAAGATCTTGTTGTTTATTGGCCATTTTGGGCTAATTCCGAGCTCTTTCAAGTCCCCTGTTCAAAAACCCGCTTTGGCGTGTGTTTTTCGCTTGTTCCGACTCAGCAAAGCTCCTCGTGGTCCTGCAGAGTGCTGCTAGCAGCAGAGAGACGGAAAAGAGTGACTGCTACCAGATTTAAGTACCTTTTACTGCCTTTACCTTTGTGACTGTCTATTCTCGCCGAAAAGTGAGTAAAAACTGCTCTTTTGTTAGAATTAAGCTGGTTTTCTGCATTTATTTAATACCTGCACTTTAAAGTTTGTCTTTTTGTTGATTTAACTGTTGAGGCTGCTCACTCAAGTGCGCTAGCCTGTGTAAAGTATTTACTGTACATTTTCTGTTGCCTGTTTAAAAAAAAAGAAATATATATATATATATATATCCTTGTTTTCCCGACTTTCCTGAGCTAGAATACTCCCGAAAACAGGTATTGCTGTATTCTGGACTTTAGAATAGTTCCTGTGTTGCCCATTTCCTTACTTGGATAGAAGGAAGTTTCTTTGTTAACCAGTGGGAGTGGGAGCTTTGAGCAGGCTATCTGTCCCTGGAGGAGTGATCTTGCCACAGAATCTTGTTGTTTATTGGCCGTTTTGGGCTAATTCCTAGCTCAAGTCCCCTGTTTAAAAACCCGCTTTAGCGTGGCTTTGCGCATAGCGCAGCATCGGGCAGCGCAGCCTAAACAGGTTTAAACTATTACCGGCTCCACAAAGTCTGCTCTTCACTTTTTCCCTTGGAACTGATCTGTATTTCAAAAGAAGCACTCTATCTTCACTTTATAGCCTCTCACTTGCACTTAGAAGAAATTTAAAGCACTAAATCCTCTCTTATACACTTACAAATACTTAACTAATCCTCCTAGATCAGTCATAAGTAGTAATCATAAATATCCTGACATGTCCAAAGGTCAGTTTCATGTGTACTCTCCAGTACAGCTGGTAAATATGGGAATCTTAAGGCAATTTTACAACTGCCTTATGTACACAAACAACTCTCTCCTCCTCCCAACAAGCTCAAATATATGTGAGAGATGCAACTATATTGCCAAACTGGAGGCTGAGCTCTCTCGACCCATGACTGGCAAAGTCAATCAGGAGAAGAAGGTAACCGCACACATCACAAATCCAGTCTCACATAGACCTATAGCAACAACAAACCAAACACATAAACCCACAAAAACATACTCGGAAGCTCTAAATAAAAATCTGCCTAAGCAGCAGAGACCTCCAAAGCAGACACCCAAACAACTGCTACCCCACAACAATACCCACGTATCACATAGTCCACAAAGTCAGTGTGCCACACAGTCATAGCCCTTAAGGCTAAACAACACACCAAAAAGTGGGTCTATATTAATTATCATGTTGACAGGACGGTTCATCGAACGCCCTTACATTGACACATGTACACCAAAATACTTAAATGTCAAACAGCCATAAATGTTTTTGTGTTTAAATTACCTGTTTAACTGTTGTAGGCTACACACTCAAGTGTGATATCCATTTCTGTGCATTTAAAGTGCTTTTTGATGGTATCTGCTTTATTTTCTGAAAAAAATATATATACTTGTTTTCCGGCCTTTCTAAGCTAGTATAGTCCAGTTTTCAGGTTAGTGCTGAATTCAGGGCTATGTTACAAGTTTCTGTTTGCCCATACCTTATTTGGATAGAAGGAAGTTTCTCTGTTCACCTGTGAGAGGAGGTAGCTTTGAGCAGCCTATATGTCCCTGGAGGAGTGGTTTCAGCCCAGAAATTAGTAGTTTATTGGCCATTTTGGGCTAATTTCTCTATCTTTCATTTCCCTGCTATAAAACCCACATTTGCGCAGTTTTGCATGCCGGGCAGAGCCGGTTAGCTGGGGTATAACTATTCCCGACTCCACAAAGTCTACTCTTCAATTTTTCCCTTGGAACTAGACAAACTTTCAACTTAAGCACTAAAACCATTCACTTCTTAACCTAGCACTTGCTCAAAACTCATAATTAGCGCTAATAAACCTTAGTACTAGACCCCCCTTACTGTAGAGAGGGACAAGGCTCTCTATTCGACCTTACCAGTCAATCAGTGAAACAGTTCACTGTACCTATCCAGGCATGTCCAAAGGGCAGTTTCAGGTTTTTGTGCTTTGTCCACTAGATGGTAGGAAAGAGAGAATAATATGTTGCTGTTATAAATGCAGAACAATTTTAAGCTTTTAATTTACTTATATATTTTTTTATATGTGAACATTTTTGTATGCATCAATTTTTAACATATATAAATTTACAGGTTTTTCATTTCATATACAGGATGCAGCATTTATTTATTTATTTATATCAGAAGATGTACTGGGATTACTTTTTAAATCTGTAACTTGTAATAATGAGTGCTTGATTATTATTGGATGGTGTATAATTGATAGGTAGCGTTGTCTGATATATAAAGGCAACAATTTCATTTGGAATTTTATCTAACGAAGTCCTGAAATGAAAACACGGTGATTCTATTAAAGTATTACTTTTTTTGCTGGCCTTTTAATAAATTGCTTATTTTACACTGGGCACACTGCTTCACAAGTGCTTTTGGATATTTTCAGCTACTGCTGTAGAATTTGGTGATTTCAAAATTTGCAATTAATCTCATAAAGACATTGCACCGAGTTTGTTCACTTGTTCAGAAGGGTTTCAGTTGTGTTCCCACTAGTTATCCAAATGTTGTTGTGTTATTAGAATTTGAGCTTTTTGTAAGACAATTCAATTTTGAGTGTACTTTCTTTCCTAAAATTGAACCTGACATGGGTTTAAGTAGGAGAAGTACCTACAACCTGCCTTTAATACCACCTTATTGCCGTTTTTGAAAAGTTATGTGAGAATGAGATTAGGAAATGGTGTAAGAGAAAAAATGTTTTACAACCTCACTATTAATGTAAAGAAATTATTGGATTTATTAACTAGTGACAGAAAATTGAGAATAATGAAAACTGACAAAGGTGGGGTGGAGTTATTATAGATCACCATGTTTACTCTTCAAAAATTTTAGACTACTTAACTAATGGTGAATTCTTTTCTGAAGTCTCACTCAATGAAGTTAATATTGCATGCCAAGCTACTGACATGGCATTGGAGGACATGAGTCTTTCTTATAATTTGTCTGTTAAACTACTGGATTATTTCAGAGTGAGGAATCCTAACATTCTGCAAATCTTTGGCATAGTGAAAATACACAAATCCATTTTAAACCCCGCATTGAGACCTACAGTAGCCCCAGCAGATTCCAAGATGGAACCATTAGCGAAATATGTTGATGTTAAATTGAAAACATTTTCACTGGATAAGGAGCATCTTTAAGAGATTCATGGCACTTTTTACAGGTTTTATCTTAAACTAGTTACTTGCCTGATGCCCTTTTTGTAACAGCTGATATCAAAGATTTATTTCTGTTGATACATCACAATGTAGGGTTGGAATGTTTTTTAGAAGCAATGGTCATTGGCACAAGTTTAGACAAAGGTGAAACAGATATCATATATCAATGTATGAAAATGGTCTTAACAAACAATTTTGTCTACTATGCAGGTGAGTACTTCAGGCAACTTAACAGTGTTGCGATGGGGACAGCCTCTGCACCTCTCTTCGCCAACTAGCTGCTGTGGTACTGGGAGACCAATCTTGTTTTCAAGTCACTATTTTCATCTAGAATACAGACATATCTCAGGTATCTGGATGATATTTTTATTTTATGGAAAGTAAATCTGGAAGAGCTCTTATAGGTTCATAGGTTTTTCTAGGTTATCGGCCCTAGGGCCTATACAAGCCTAGCCTGGCTATTTCTTCCCACAATATTTACTTCCCTGGACCCCTGTCTAGCAGGGTAACTGACATGATCCCCGGGGTGAATTTTCTGTCTCCTATCCAATCGTCAAGGTTCCTTTTGAAGAGGTCCAAAGACTCACTCTGCTTCACAAGTATGGGCAGTCTATTCCAGAGTCTGAGGAGTCTCTGGGTCAGGAACCTATCCCTCCAGCATGTTTTGTTCATTGTGATGACAAGGTTTGATCCCTGGAGCATGTTGCTCTGAGGGATTGGGATTTCTTTTAAGTGTAGCATGTCCAACAGCTCTGGGTTTGACATGGCCTTGTATGTTAAGCACAAACGTCCTACAGTACACACACCAATGTGAAAACAATGGAATTAACTTCTTGGATATTTTTATTTCTAAAAATGTTAATGGACGAAGGCATGAGCTGACTATTTACAGGAAAGAAACATTCTCAAATAGCTATTTACATTTTGATAGTCAACACCCTTTATGGCAAAAAAGAAATACAGTCAAAGAGCAATTAATTAGATTGAACAGACTTATCTCTGATGATTTAGTTTTTGAGCAAGAGATTATTAAGTTATGTAATTTGTTTATTAGCCATGGATACCTGCTTGTCATGTTGAAACAATCGAGTAACTGGGTAATGGAACAAAGAACTTCAAGATATGTTCCACTTTTATGTCAGTCTGGTGACAAAACACCTGAAAGGGTTGGGTCTAATAATGTTAACTTGCCCGGAGCACTGGTCTTAGGACATAATAAGAATGTTCACTCATTGAAAAGGATGATCAGTGGTAACTGGGATACCATTTTTGGTGCATTTGATTTGTTGCACAAATTGGGACTGGGACCAAGACTTGTATTTAAGAACAGCAGGAATTTGAAAACTATGTTAGAAAAGAATTATGTTAAAATGGGATTTCCACATGAAATTTGGGTAAGAAATTTTGTGGAGCTTGCAAACAGTGTAGGTACATTTTTCGTGGTGCACAATTTTCTGTTCCTAGGTACTCTAAATGAATCCCCTTTAGAGGTGGGTATGATTGCAACACTAGAGGTGTAGTTTATATTGCTTTTTGTGCCTCCTTCCCTGCATTTTACATCAGGAAGACAGACAGCCCTTTGAAAACCAGAATATATCAAACACATTTATGCTATTCATAAGAAGAAGAATTACACTGCTTTATATAAACATTCCATTCAATGTGATGATTTCAGAAAATTCTTCTTTACTATCTTGAAAAAGGTTCCTCGCCCTATTAGAAGTGGAGACTGGGGTCTATTATTGCAACAGACAGAACTACATTGGCAGTTGCTTTTGAATGCTGCAGTAGCACCTAGTATTAATGATTTGATTTCTATTTCTTGCATTTTAAAAGCAAAGGCAAGAAAGTTTATAAATTATGGATTTAATGTAATAGTTTGTGAATATAATTACATTTGATTTTTAAAGTTTCTTAAGCTGTTTTAGGGTCTTTTTGGACTTTAGAGATGAATTTGAATGTAGCTATTTTAATTTAGACATGTTTAATTTGTTATTCAGCATGTAGAACTTGTATATATTGTAAAGCATGATTGTTATTTATTGTGTTTATGCCTTTAAGGGTTTACTGAGGTTTTTGGCACCAAATTTGGTATTTAAGAAACAGGAAATGGCATTTTATTCACTCTGATGAAGTTCCAATATTTACAGGAACAAAAGCATTTGGTTATTTATTAAACTGTTTTGCTGCATTTATGCTCTACATCTGGCTAATCAGCATCCTCCATTTTTGCTACACTTGACGCAAAACTCTATAAGTAATTGTTTTCTCTTCTTAAAATATGTTACCAACTATCTTCACCAAATCTATTTCTGTATAGCACCCTTAAAACCCATTACTCTGAAAATGCTTGAGACTTCCAAGATGGCTGCACATTGAGTAACAGCTTATTTCTAGCTCTCCCAGTGTGAAAACAGAAACTCAGAACAAATAGGCAGCCTGTAGACTTGTGTTTATGGGTAAATTTCAGTAACTGGCTAGTAAGTGCACTGTCTGGATGCCAGGAATAAAGAAATACAGAAGACCAAAAAAGAAATCAACTACAAAAAGTGAGGAAGAAACACTGACTGGGGAAAGTTCTGCAGCTGTTCAGCAAAAAGTAATGCAACCTTCAGACAAGGCTTCCAGTAACCTATAGGAAGATAAAGACAACTGCATACAGTCCTGGTTAAAATAAACAAAACAATGATGGAGTATATAGCACAAACAACAAAAGAGTGTAAAAAATGGAAGAAGCTTTAAATAGATATTCAGATGAGATGATAAAGCTGCAAAAATCAGAGGTCAAAATAAAGAAAAGGCTGGCTGAATATCAGAATGCTCAGGAAGAGATGTTTCAAAAAATAATACAATTAGAAGACAAAGCATTTATTTATTTTATTTTACATTTGTTGACCGGGCTAGTCTAACTGGATATATGTCCATTTTCAGTAGAGGCCCGGGGAGAAAATCTCCAAGCACTAGCAGTGACAAAGAATGCAATATATAATATTAGTCAAGTAAGTTACAGTACCATTGGCTATGTTGGTAAGAACAAAATAGTAATAAGTCATTTAGTAGGTTGAAGTTAATATCCAATAGCAGAGAGATAAACAAAAATACATATTTTTTTATATAGATTACAAATTAAGCATCAAAGAATAGTATAGAAGAGAAGTGTAGAGAGAGCAAAAAGGGGAATAAGATGTCATGTAGGGAAAACCTGAGATTTTCAGCTATACCAGAGAAGCTGGAAGGAACAGACTGCATTAATTTTACAAATGCACAAACAAGCAACTGGATTTTTATTCCAGAGCAGGAGTTGCTAGTTGAAAGAGCACATTGTGTGTATGCTCCAAACCTGGCTATAAGAAAGCAACCTAGACTTTTGATAGTAACAATGCAATCTTACCAGCAGAAGGAGTTGATTCTGACAAAATTGTGGCAGAAGGACAAAGTAATAAAAGTGGGAGAGAGCAGAGTCTTTGTGGAGAATGGTTACTCATTGTACACCAGATAGAAGAGGAGCAAATTGATTCCACTATTCAGGGAATGTTGAGATGCAGGTGTGAGATTCACATTGCTGTACCCAGCCTTCTTCAAGGTATTCTTCCCTGGAGGGACAACATCATTTTTTGCTGAAGTACATGCTAAGGAAGAAATATAAAAGTTTGTCTAACAGAAGTAAGCTGTGAAAAAGAAGGAGATTCTGCTTCTTGTTCTTCTAGTAATAAAGACCACATAGGGAGTGCACATGTGAAAACCTTTCAAAATTATCAACGGAAAATGTTGAAGAGAAGGAAGGGAGCACAAACCTCAACTAGAAGAACTGAGAGTACATTGGAAATGAAAAAGAGACAGGATTTTGGAGAGGAACAGTAATAAAACCAGTAACTTAATATGGGATTACAGTGCAATAATAATATTTGTGAAATATGACAGAATAGGAAAATCTGGAAATATTGCAGTTTCAGAATTTGTTGGACTTGTGTGAGGCTCTAAAACACATGCCCTACTTCATGTCATTAATGTTCAGAAAAGTGCTTTGGGGTGGGGAAGAGGAGGGAGAAAGTTAACTGTCAGTAAAGATTTTTTTTCTTAAATAGTACCAATTTTATGGCAAGTGGTTTCCTTTACATGTTATAAAGTAAATTTTTTCAGTTATTTTTAAGTGTATTGGGGATTGTAAACCCATGTTGCTGTTCTGTTATTTCTTTACTTTCTCCCTTATTTCTCTCTTCTTGTTCAGTTATAAGAAATGTAGGTACTGCAATGCATTAAAAAATCCTGGTTAAAAAGCATGTTAAAAGAAAAACGAATGTGCTTTTCTGATTCTTGCATGGGGAAATTACTATATTAAAGACATTAGACTGATTTTAGTAAAAAGTTTTAAGAGAGAGAGAGCAAGTAAATGAAAAAGAACACTGAATATTATGGGACTTTTTTCTAGCAAATACATATATGCTCAGTAACAATTCTGCAGCTGGTTTTCATATTTCCATGGAAACAATCTGATAAACAGAAACTGGATACAGTCTGGTGGAGAGTGACTGACTGAGGGGAAAAAAAAAAGAAAAGAGAAATTGGCTAGGAGAGCTAACTGGCTCACAGACAGGACCCAGGAAGTTAGAAATGGGGAGTCCACCTCTACAAAGAGGCCAGTCACAAGTGAAGTCCCTCAGGGATCAGTCCTTTGACCATTCCTTTTTGGCATTTACTTCTCAGAAGTCAAGGCCAATGTCAGTGGTCTCTGGCTGACTAAATTTGCAGATGATTGCAAATTAGGAGGTGTCACTGAATCTCACACTGACACAATTGTTCTCCAGGAGGGGCTGACACAGATAAACAACTGGTGTCAGAGCCATGGACTAAAACTAAATGCCAAGAAATGCACAATAGTATCCATTGGGAAGTCATCCTTCCCAGGTAACTATCATATTGAAAATAGACCTGTTAGAGTTGACCCAGTAGTCAGGGACTTATGGACACACATAGATAGTAATCTAGCCTTTGATTATCACGTGCCTACAGTGGTGAGGAAATCATTCTATGTTCCGGAACTTATAAACAAAGGTATGGCATCGAAGTCCAAGGAACTCATTGTTCCACTGTATTCTCCATTCATCAGACCAGTCATTGAGTGCAATGCCCCCTTTGTTATGTACCTAACCAGGCATATTCAACAATTGGAATGTTCACAGAGGTTTCTCACTAAAAGAATACACGGAATAAGTAATATGTCCTATGCAGACCGCCTCAAGTCCCTATCCCTGTATTCTGTCTCCTACAGGCTTTTGAGGGGAGATCTATGCCTGACATATAAGGTATTGTCAGACCCCACTCTGATGGACCTCCTGCATATCCACAAAACAAACAGTACCGGAATTACCCATTCTAAAGACTTAAACCTTACCTTTGCTATAAACAGGACCTGCTGGAGCAATAGGTATTTATCCCAGGGACTACCCAGTCTATGTAGTAAAATATAACAGTGCATGTACAGTTCTGTTTGCTAGAACATATATAGAAAAATATAGTCACTTAGATGCATGTACATTTCTGCTTGTTAGCATGTATAAATTAAAGAGTTAAACTGCTCTTAGCTGAGAAGCAGGAAAAAATACATGAAAGGCATTCAAGTGAATGCAATACAGAACAATCAGTGCCTGGTACAAGATTCACAGAAAAATACAGATAAAAAAACAGGTGCTGGGAGGATCAGAGCCCAACAGGAAAGACTCCCTAAAAGTTTAAGGTTGTCACATAATTCTCCTTGAAACAGAACACAAAGTAGCTTATCAACATACTGCATGACATCAGACAAATTCCAAATATATTAACAATAACAGACTGTTTCATGGTAGGCGAGGTGGTGCAGCGGTAGCATTGTTGCCTCACAGCAAGAGGTTCTTCTGTTCGATTCTCGGCTGGAGTGCCTTCTGTGTGGAGTCTGCATGTTCTCCTCGCGGTTGAGTGCCGCTCAAAAGACAGCGTAAATGGGCATTGGGCTGGCAACTCGGCACCATAAAAAATCTACTGCCAATAATTAGCGGACCGGAGTTCCGCTGTGGCGACCCCTAACTGGGAAAAGCCGAAAAGACAAACAACAAACAACAGACTGTTTCATGGACAAGATCCAAATGGCACAAGAAAATGTATATAAAGGACATTGAAAGCGTATGATGTTAGATCTGATTTTTTGTTAGATCTGGTACATGTAGGAAAATATTTGTTCTGAGGTGTCATTGATATGTGCATTGAGAAGTTAAACCTGGTACATTACAACCTGTAAACTGTGACACCAAAAATTGATTTGGACTGCAGGTTAGAGACTGCCTTCGTTATGAGGGATTGACATCAGAGTCTGTTGCATAGACAAGTTATTTTATTATTACTGTGAATAAGTTATAGTCTGCAAAGATCAGTGCATTAATCAGACTTTGGTTTCAACAAGCAACATTTATCATAAATAACTTTTCGGTACCCACGCATGAACTGGTTCTGGAATACCCATATTTATGGGGATATAATAAAATGAAATATTTAGGAGTATGGATTAAAAATGATTCTAGTGTGGCAGCTAAGTATATGTGGGAAGAGACTAAACAAAAGATAATACAAAAACTAAGAAAAATGGAAGCTTTGTTATATGGATAGGGACAATAAGATACAAGCAGTCAAAATGTTTTAGTCCCTCACAGCAAGAGGTTCTCCCATTCGATTCTCGGCTGGAGCGCCTTCTGTGTGGAGTCTGCATGTCCTACCCGCGGTCGAGTGGCATTCGAAAGACATGAATGGGCGTGCCTTCGTTGAAGGGTGGGCCTTGAGCTGGCACCTCGGCACCCATAAAAAATCTACTGCCAATTATTAGTGGACAGGAGTTCCGCTGTGGCGATCCCTAACTGGGAAAAGCCGAAAGAAAAACAACAACAACATGTCTTATATACAGGTCAGGCATATTTTTATCAACCAGAGGAGAAGTTGTGGGTCGCAATTAATAAAGAGCTGAAGGATTTTATCTGGGAGGGGAAGACGGCAGAGTCAAGTGGGATAAGCTGATTCTTCCAGTAGAACAGGGCAGATCGGTATTACTCTGTCTGAAGGGGTATTTCAGAACTACACAGTTAAGACTCCTATAGATAGCACAAGCAGAAAACTATAATTCAAAGTGTAAAGGGATGATGATGAAACATAGGGGAAATTCAAGAAACAAAGATAGACTGAGATTTTGGATGCAGACCTTTAAGGAGAATAACAATAATCATGCAGAATATTACATCCATAAAGTAGCAGAAAGTATTCTAAGAACTAAACCAACATGGGAAAGGAGAAAGGAGATTCTACAAATAGGGATGACTGCAATTAGGGATACAGACAGTAGGCAACAGTGGGCCGGAATTTATTGGAGAAAACTAGAAAAGGAACCAAGGTATTGGGAGCAAATAACTAGAGAGGAAAAGATGATACAATGAGAAGACACCAAAAATTGATTTGGACTGCAGGTTAGAGACTGCCTTCGCTATGAGGGATTGACATCAGAGTATAGGCAAAGAGAAGGAAATGGGGGGGGGTCCTAAACAAAAGACCAGCACTGGTAAAGTTAAATAAAAGGAATAATTAGTAGAGCACATAAAATATTGCATGACAACTATAAGAATCAATCAGAGGAGGTTAGAAAGGATTGGGAAGAGAGACTGGATGACCAATTCACAAAGAAACAATGTGAGGATATATGTATGTCTAAAAATAAATTAGGTAATTTATTTTTAGTTTATTTTGTGCTATCAGTGTTTTTTTGTGATATATGCATGTCTCCCAAATATGCAACATAATCTAGAAGATTTAGGACTTTTGCCTGGAAATGTTTACATAGATATTTTTATACCCCAAGTAGACTCTACAGAATTTTTCCTCAGGCAGACATTAAACGTTTGAGGTGTGATGGGGAAGAAAGAGATAATTCTGAACATATTTTCTGGGAGTGTAGTGAGTTGGCAGACTTTAAGGATTCCCTGCGGGATGCACTGTCAGAGATGCTGTGTTGGCAGATTGGTCTGATGAGGTAGATGAATTTTCTGAGCTATGATACAGAATCGGAATTGTTAGACATGGTATAGTCTTGCTGTATCTAATTATGGCAGCTGCCAAAAAACTAATTCATAGAAAATCGAAATCAAAGACTAAACCAGCTCTACTGGAAGTAGTAAATATAGTAACAGAGATAAAACAACTATAATTGAGATCTTTAGTAAAGGGTAGGAACAAACTACATAGGAAAAATGTGAATTGTGGGAACAATACATACCTTGTGGTCCTGCAGAGTGGTGCTAGCAGCAGAGAGATGAAAAAGAGTGACTGCTACCTGATTTAAGTACCTTTTACTGCCTTTACCTTTGCAACTGTCTATTCTCGCCGAAAAGCGAGTAAAAACTGCTCTTTTATTAGAATTAAGCTGGTTTTCTGCATTTATTTAATACCTGCACTTTAAAGTTTGTCTTTTTGTTGATTTAACTGTTGAGGCTGCTCACTCAAGTGTGCTAGCCTGTGTAAAGTATTTATTGTGCATTTTCTGTTGCCTGTTTAAAAAAAAGAAAAAAAAAAAATATCCTTGTTTTCCCACCTTTCCTGAGCTAGAATAGTCCCTAATACAGGTATTGCTGTGTTCTGGACTTTAGAATAGTTCTTGTGTTGCCCATATCTTTACTTGGATGGAAGGAAGCTTCTTTGTTCACCAGTGGGAGTGGGGAGCTTTGAGCAGCCTATCTGTCCCTGGAGGAGTGATCTCATCACAGAATCTTGTTGTTTATTGGCCGTTTTGGGCTAATTCCGAGCTCTTTCAAGTCCCCTGTTTAAAAACCCACTTTGGCACGTTTTTTTTCGCTTGTTCCGACTCAGCAAAGCTGCTCGTGGTTCTGCAGAGTGCTGCTAGCAGCAGAGAGACAAAAAAGAGTGACTGCTACCTGATTTTAAACACCTTTTACTGCCTTTACCTTTGCGACGGTCTATTGCTCTTTTGTTAGAATTAAGCTGGTTTTCTGCATTTATTTAATACCTGCACTTTAAAGTTTGTCTTTTTGTTGATTTAACTGTTGAGGCTGCTCACTCAAGTGTGCTAGCCTGTGTAAAGTATTTATTGTGCATTTTCTGTTGCCTATTTAGAAAAAAAACAAAAAAAATATCCTTGTTTTCCCGCCTGAGCTAGAATAGTCCCTAATACAGGTAGTGCTGTATTCTGGACTTTAGAATAGTTCCTGTGTTGCCCATATCCTTACTTGGATAGAAGGAAGCTTCCTTGTTCACCAGTGGGAGTGGGGAGCTTTGAGCAGCCTATCTGTCCCTGGAGGAGTGATCTCGGCACAGAATATTGTTGTTTATTGGCCATTTGGGGCTAATTCCTAGCTCTTTCAAGTCCCCTGTTTAAAAAACAGCTTTAGCGTGGCTTTGCATGATTTTGCGCATAGCGCAGCATTGGCAGTGTAGCCTAAACAGGTTTAAACTATTACCGGCTCCACAAAGTTTGCTCTTCACTTTTTCCCTTGGAACTGATCTGTATCTCAAAAAGAAGCACTCTATCTTCACTTTATAGCCTCTCACTTGCACTTAGAATAAATTTAAAGCACTAAATCCTCTCTTATACTCTTCTAAATACTTAACTGATCCTCCTAGATCAGTCATAAATAGTAATCATAAATATCCTGACATGTCCAACGGTCAGTTTCATGTGTACTCTCCAGTCCAGCTGGTAAATATGGGAATCTTAAGGCAAAGTTACAACTCCCTTATGTACACAGACAACCCTCTCCTCCTCCCAACAAGCTCAAATATATGTGAGAGATGCAACTATATTGCCAAACTGGAGGCTGAGCTCTCTCGACCCATGACTGGCACAGTCAATCAGGAGAAGAAGGTAACCGCACACATCACAAATCTAATCTCACATAGACCTATAGCAACAACAAACCGAACACATAAACACACAAAAACATACTCGGAGGCTTTAAATAAAAATCTGCCTAAGCAGCAGAGACCTCCAAAGCAGACACCCAAACAACTGCTACCCCACAGCAATTCCCACGTATCACATAGTCCACAAAGTCAGTGTGCCACACAGTCACAGCTCTTAAGGCTAAACAACACACCAAATGCACTTGTAATAGGTGACTCTATAGTCAGACACACTGACATCCCACTCACCAGGCTGAACAAGGAGAAGGTCACTGTAAGCTGTCTGTCGGGTGCCAGGATCTGCCACATAACACAAGCACTCAGGTGACTCCAAAGCAAGTACAAATATGACTCCGTCATTGTCCATGCTGGTGTGAATGACCTGAGACGTACCTCCCTGGACTACATGAAAAGAGACATAGAGGTGCTCTCTGATCATGTAGCCCAGGCTGGTATGACCCTGACCTTGAGTAGCATCTTACCCTCACCAAGAATGATGCCACAGTATAAAGACAAAATGATAAGTTTTAACAAATGGTTAAAGTATTGGTGTCATTAAAATGGGATCCAGTGTCTGTCAGCCTGGGATGACATGCTCGACAAGCCATGTTGCTTCACTAGGGATGGCTTGCACCTGTCACCCCTGGGCTTTCGAATACTGGCTAAGGCTCTTGCCACCCCCATAGTGCCTTTTTTAGGCAAGGCTCAAAAGACAAATCCACCTCCATAGACAATACAGGGAAAAAGAAACTAAGGCTAATGCTGCTCAATGCTAGGAGTCTAAACCTCAAAATGCACGCACTCGAGAATCTCCTCAGTATGGAGAACATTGATGGCTGTGCAGTAACAGAGATCTGGTTCAAGGCTCCCAAAAGCACCCCAGCACTACCAGGTTATACTTCATACCATGATTTTCGGCCACAAAACTCGGACCGAACCACAAAAGGTGGTGGAGTATCCATATACATCAAAAATACCCACACCTCCAGGTTAGTAGCACTGCACGAAGCAACAGAAACCATCCACGTGCAACTAACAGTGGGCAAAACTGCCTTTCAGTTTATAGCCTGCAACAGACCACCTTCCCAAACTCAGGAACCCCACTTGGCCTTCCTGAAAACACTGGAGAACATGAAGGTCTCTCCCAACACCATCATATTGGGTGACTTCAACTACCCAAACTGGGTAAACTACTCAAGCCCACACACCCTCGCCCAACGGTTCCTAGAATTTATAAACTCAAATGCTATGGGACAACTGGTCACCAACCCCACAAGAGGGGAAAACATATTGGATCTGGTTATCACAAACATAGGGACTCTATGTTCCACACCAGAGGTATACCCCTCACTGGTAAGGTCAGACCACAGATTAATCTCACTGGACATCCATATCCCATCCCCACCCCCAGCCAAGGTAACCACAGTGAAGAACTTCTCAAAAGCAAACTTCACACCAATCAAAACTGAAGTGGCTTCCTTCAAACCCCCTGGGCCAGTGGAAAACACGGCTCAAACTGCTGAATCCTTCGCAAATGCATTCTATGGACACCTACAGGAATGTATGGATCATGCCATCCCAAATAAAACCAAGACTCACTCCTCCAAAGGCAGGAGACCTATCTGGTAGACCCCAGCCATAAACAAGCTATACAACAAAAGGAGGAAGCTACTACATGATAAAGCAAAATCCCAAAAAGGGAAGGCATCTCTGATTAGTACTAGTAAAAAGCTACGATCCCTCATAAAATCATCTAAGGCCAGCTTCGAAAGGAAAATTACACATGATACTAAGGACAATCACAAGGGCTTCTTTAGTTATGTCAGGAACCTGGGCGGCAACTCCCAGATAAGCTTCGAGTTAGTGCAAAATGACAAAAAATACACTGAACCCACAGACATTGCCAACATCCTGGCAGACAGATTCAGTGCAAATTCCCCCCCCCCCCAAAAGTGAAAATCTCCATCCCAACAGAGTGTAACCTCCCAGACATCACAGATGATCAGGTGAGAGCTGCCCTCTCCAAAGCAAAAAACACAGCATCAATGGGACCGGACGGTGTCCCGGGCTGCATCCTACATGAGCTACAAGATGAACTTAACCCTCACATTAAGTCACTGTTCAAGCTCAGCCTTACCACAGGATATGTACCCAAGGAATGGCGTACAGCAACGGTGGTCCCACTCCACAAGGGAGGTGCCACAACGGACCCCAGAAACTATCGCCCTATAAGCCTGACTAGCCTGGTCTGCAAAGGTATGGAGTGTATCATCATGGAACTCATAAACAATGATATCAGAAACCTTCAGACACTGGATCCTACCCAGTTTGGCTTTATTAAAGGCAGATCTTGCCTCTTAAACCTGGTCGACTTCTTTTAAACAGTCACCAGGGCCATAGATGAAGGGAAAGTAGTCCACACAGCCTACCTGGACCTCGCAAAAGCCTTTGACACAAAACCCCACTCAGGTATCATAAATAAGCTCAAAGCTTAAATATCAACCCCTATGTCACAAGATGGGTTGCAAACTGGCTCAGGGATAGAACCCACATGGTCAAAATTGCAGGTACCTTGTCAGACTCTAAACCAGTTACAAGTGGAGTCCCACAGGGTTCAGTCCTGGGACCTCTCTTGTTCGGTATTTATTTCTCTGAGGTACAGACAAACATGGGAGGACTATGGCTGACCAAGTTCGCAGATGACTGTAAACTGAGTGCCATAATAGACTCTCCGGCTGACACAAGCATCCTCCAAAAGGGTCTCACAGAGACAGATAACTGGTGCCAAAGTCATGGCCTGAAGCTAAATGCTAAAAAATGCATAGTCATCCCCTTTGGGAAAAACAAAGTGCCCACAGACTACCACATAGGAGGTAACACATTAAGTACAGAGGAAGAAATTAGGGATCTGGGGACCCAAGTAGATAGTAATCTCTCCTTTGACAATCACATTGCCAAAGTGGTTAGAAAGACCTTCTATGTAGCCCACCTCACCACAAAAGGTTTCACATCTAGATCAAGAGAGATCTTTGTGCCACTCTATTCATCACTCATCAAGCCCATAATTGAATACAATGCCTCATTTGGGATGTACCTTACCCGACACCTGCAGCAACTGGAAAGACCCCAAAAGTACCTCACCAAGAGGATAAAGGGACTCAAACAGATGCCCTATGCAGTTAGGCTAAAGAAACTCCAGCTCTACTCAGTTGCTTACCACCTACTCAGAGGCGATCTGTGCCTGACATATAAAGCCATGTCCAACCCAGAATTAATGGACATGCTCCACCTCAAGAAATCCAAATCCTTTAGAGCTACATGTACTTAAACCTCAGCACAGAAATAAATAGGACATGCTGGAGGGACAGATTCATATCCCAGAGACTCCCATCACTGTGGAACAAAATCCCAGTCCAGGTTAGGAAGAGCCCCTCACTGACCCTCTTCAAGAGAAATCTTGATGAGTGGATGGGATATCGTAAGTATACCCCCGGGATCTCTTCTGGGTCCCTGCAAGACAAAGGCAAAATAAACTAACCATAAAGGGGCTATATTCTGTGACCTACTATTCAAAGGCACAGTCTACAAATCTAAAAGGGTGGCGAAAGCCAAACACACTCTGGCTAGGCTTATAAATGCCCTAGAGCAGATAGCCTAGTATCAAACTATGAACCTATGAACCTATAAGGGAGGAATGAGGTTTAAAAGGCAGCAGGACTTAAATTAGTTATCTAATGTTTGAGTGAAAAAGATTGAGTAGATTATAAGTGATGTATAATGTTTGCAACTGTGAGTCTGTCAGTATGGTTTGTGATGTAAAATGTGACTAGGATTGTGTCAGTGTGGTTTGTTTTCATTTATATAAATGTATGATTGTCTGTGCAGTAAGTGATGGTTTAATAAAGATGTTTCTTGTTTAAAAAAATACTCTGATATCTCAGTTTACCCCCATTCTAACTCTCTTCCTTTTCTTCAATACCTGCCTCCCCTCTAAAGCCCCCTAACATCTCTCTTCTCTACTCCAGAACTACTCTCAACTTCCTTCTCCAATTTCTTCCTATTAAAACTGCAATATAAGCAAAGATACGTAACGTTACTATGTATCGTTATTACGACGTTATCATGTTCGGTAAACTGCAGTGTTTTGTTGGTCTGCTGCTGTCCTTTGTCATGTCTTGTGCCCTACATTTATTTAGTAGCTTTACTTCTGAGGAATCCACTAAAAAGGGGCTACTCAGCTCAGTTGGACATTCCCAGTACACACAGGCAAATGAATAATTAAACAAAATAAAACAAAAGTAACTGATCACTGGGTCAGGAGGCATGCTGCTAACATAAGTTTGATAGCGACATTTTAAAACGTTACTGTGTTCTACTTTTACTTTCAGTTTCATCCAAGCCTGACATGACAGGGGGGTACAGGCTGTCATTGAAGCTTAGGGTGAGAAGGCATGTTGTGCATATTATATATGTATATACATATATATTTGACATTAGACATTTGAAATACATGAATGTAATTATTTGTGTCTTCATCACAATGTAACACCAGGGGGATAAAAAGAAGGCTGCTATTATTTTTTTCTTTTGATGAGGTTAGTGAGGCAGACAGTAATCCCAGATATGGTTTATGTACCCTTGCAAGCATTTTGCTTTTCAGTTTACTGTGACCTGCTAATTGTTTCTTTTTTTTTTAAGACACAATTTATTTCTTCCTTATGTTTCAGTAATCACGTGATCAAAAGAATGGAAAAAAACTCTATAATGCACCACAGAGCATTTTATATATATATATATATATATATATATATATATATATATATATATATATATATATATATATATATATATATATAGACCTATGTCAGATTATCAAAGTTCCAAAACTTCAAAATTCATATGGCCGAGACCATATGATCGAAGTTTCGAAACTTCGAGCAAAATAAATAAATAAACAAAACATTCTATTTTTAACGTTTTTGCAGGGGGCAAGCCCACCTGCACCCCTCCACACCCACTGCTAATTAAGTATACCAGCTCCGAGATCACACTACACTGCAGAAAGGGGCAAATATCCCATTCTGCACTGTACCAAAATCTATATTCAAAATGTTCGAAGTTTTAAAACGTCAATCATATGGTCCCGACCATATGATTTTCGAAGTTTTGAAACTGCAATAATCTGATAGGGAACCATATAGGTGTGTGTGTGTGTGTGTGTGTGTGTGTGTGTGTGTACAGATATAGATAAATATGTGTGTGTGTGTGTGTGTGTGTGTGTGTGTGTGTGTGTGTGTGTATATAGATATAGATAAATATATATATGTGTGTGTGTGTGTGTGTGTGTGTGTGTGTGTGTGTGTGTGTGTGTGTGTGTATATATATATATATATTTATATATACACACACACAGACACACATATATATATATATATATATATATATATATATATACATAGCTACAATCGCATACACATGCACAAGCACACACACACACACATATATATATATATATATATATATATATCACACACTTACCTTGCCCGCACCATAACCCGAAGTCCCTCACTATCGCACACTTACCTTACACGCACCCTAACCCTAAATCCCTTACTTAGTCGTGCTCACACGTTTCCCGTGTCGGTGTTTTCGCTGTCGGGATTCCGAGTTGTCGGTTATCTGCTCCGTTGGTCTTCTGGCATCAGTGATGTCAGTGTCGATCTTCCAAGCTTTCATTCTAACGTAGGGAACATATATAAATATATATATATATATATATATATATATATATGGGTCTACTTCTAATGACCGAAACGCCGATTCGCCGACAGTGAAATCACCGACGCCAGAAACCCGACAACACACAAACCCGACAACGCGAAACACCGAACACCATAACACCGACACACTACACGTAAACAACACAGTACACTACAACACATATCCACTAGCCCTAACCCAAACCCTAACCCTAAGGTCCGACACTACCGCACACTCTCCCTACCTGCACCCTAACCCTAACTCACTTACACACCCCGAACCCCAAGCTCCGACACTACCGCACACTCTCCCTACCTGCACCCTAACCCTAACTCACTTACACACCCCGACCCCAAGCTCGACACTACCGCACTCTCCCTACCTGCACCCTAACCCTAACTCACTTACACACCGAACCCCAAGCTCCGACACTACCGCACACTCTCCCTACCTGCACCCTAACCCTAACTCACTTACACACCAACCCCAAGCTCCGACACTACCGCACACTCACCTATCACACACCCTAACCCTACATCCCTGAGTATTGCACACTTACCTGTCCGCTCCCTACTCCTAAATCCCTCACTATCGCATACTTACCAGGTCGCGCTTACACATTCCCCTTGTCTGTCTTCCGTCTGTCGGGATTCGAGCGTGTCGGTGAACTGCGTTGTCGGTCGTTTCGTGTCGGTGATTTCACTGTCGGCGAATCGGCGTTTCGGTCATTAGAAGGAGACCCATATATATATATATATATATATATATATATATATATATATATATACCCATGACTTCTAGGGGTCTGATGGACCCCAGACTCCCCAGCTTCATTTGATTATTTATTTATTCCATAATTACGGCACTACAGAAGAATGAGAGAATTCTATTCCTTATCATTGGATAAAAATATTTTAAAAAATAAAACTAAAATGTGTCCCAATGTACATATCTATAACTCCATGGCTTCTGGGGGACCCTAGTAGCTACCAAGGCCCTGACTTAATTTAATTATTTCCTGACTTAATTTAGTTATTTCCTCCAGAAGTACTAGAATGCAGTCTTGCCAGTTATGGTGGATGGAAAGATGCAGGATACAAGAAAAAGCTAACAAGGAAGACAAAATGTGAGAAAAGGCAGAAAAAAAATCTGTATGGTATACAGAGGCAAGGGTGACATGACTGCCAATTTATCTGGATTTATAAATGTACTTTTTGTGTTGATGATTAAGGTAGCACTAGGTCTTCCATGTCACCAACTGTTATACCAAGTTTCCATTTTTTATTAAATGATTAAAGCCATTGGGTCATTTGTTCCTTTTAGCTAGCTATATAGACTAGTGTTGGGATGACTGAAAAAAACTCTCCAGCACTTTGCTGAAGTAGTGTCCTGGTATATTCACATTCCCTTTAAATGCCTGTTATAAGTACAAGATGTAAATAACAGCTAAAACAGAGCAATAAACAGGACAAAGCCTTTAATCTCAGCACTCTACCATCCTTGTTACATAGTGTGATGGTATGACAGAACACTGACAACAGAAATAACATACAGTGAAATAAGTGATTTAGGAATACAGGCTTGTGTAATATCAAACACCATGGGAAATAAATATATGTTAAGGGACTTTTTAAAAGCTCTCAGAGTGGGGGAGTCCCTAAACCAATGGGGGAGGAAACTCTAGAAGGCTAAAGCCTGATAAAAAATGTTAAAAAATGTCAAGGTGCTGAAGTTCATGAACTACATCCTGGGAACCTGCAACAACTGCAGGGAAGATAAACTTATGGGTGTAACAACAGTTGAGGACCTAGGGCTCCTGAAGAAATGGGGGAACTTACTCTGTGTAAGGCTAAATTCATTAACAGTAGAAGTTTAAAGATAATATGCGATTGAATTTGCAGCCAGTATGAACTCTGTAGAACCGGGATAACAGGTAGATAACTAGAACCAATCATAAGTTAGCAGGGTGCAGGATTCTGTATTTACTGCAAGCAATCAAACTCACTAGTGGGTATTCCAAGACTAAGGGAGTTATCATAATCAGGTAATTAAGACCCCAAAAGATACTTGTACATGTACCTCCACTAACAGGTCCTGTGCATAAGTTAGCAGGATGCAGGATTCTGTACTTACTGCAAGCAATCAAACTCAGTGGTGGGTATTCCAAGACTAAGGGAGTTATCGTAATCAGGTAATTAAGACCCCAAAAGATATTTGTACATGTACCTCCACTGACAGGTCCTGTGCATTAGGACAAGATGCTTCATGCAAACGATATTTGGTAGACGAAAAGAGAGTATTTCACAATAGCTGACAATCGGTCCCTAAGTGTCAATTTGTAATCAATAACCATCCAAAGATTGTTCACATTTCTTCAGAAATGTCAATGTATCAGCATTATAAATAACACTGTAATTTAAGGATGGACAATTTTAATCTTTCTTAATGAAATGTACAGCCATGTTGACGGTCTTTGAATCTGTTGAGCTGACGTGCACCCATGTTGAAATGAACAGCCTTGCTGACAGTCTTTGAATCTGTTGAGCTGACAGAAATAGCCATGTTGACTGTCTTTGAATCTGTCAAGTTGACAAGAAAGTACAGTTTTGTAAGACCTTACCATAACAGTAGGTAAGGAACAGGTAAGGAGTTTCAGATCTTAACAATATGGTAAGAGTACAGACAATGCCCAGCAGATTTTATAAGTTTGTGGACAGACAGGAATATTTGGCCATTGGACAGTAATGACTGACTGGAAACACAGTTGTGTAAAATGTTATTTATTGCTGGACAATCAGATGGATTTTGGATTATTTTTTAGGTGGTAAGAAGCTGTGTATGTTAGTTGATGTGGAGTTCTAATCAATTTATTTATATTTTACTGCTATACAGTGGTATGTTCTGAAAGGAGTATTTGCTACAAATTTAACACCTTTGTTATGGCATTGTTTAGGTTTTAATTTTTGTGAAGCCTGGAGGTTAGTAAGGATGGAAACACCATAAAGAAGTGTAGAGAGATTAGTAGTGGCAAGTCTAGCTTTAGTTGCATTTATGGGAAAGTTTTTATGTATTTATTCTTTATTTATTTGGCATTTGTTTACCAGGAAAGTCCAACTGGGTCATGAGATACCCAATTTCAGTGGAGGCCCAGGGAGAAAAGCTCCAGATACATATGGTTAATAGAATGAAAAAGTAGACAAACATAATAAAGTCATAACATTCAAGCACAAATATGAAAACAGCACATTAATTTGTCAGAATGAGAACTTTAACAGACATAATAAAGTCATAACATTCAAGCACAAAATTTGAAAAAACTACACATTAGTTTGTCGGAATAAAAACTCAATAGACATAATAAAGTCATAGTGTTCAAGTATAAATTATATGGAAAGCCTGATAATATGAAGATGTAGAATTATTTACATAATCGATGATTATCATAACGATTATTAATATTCTAGAGGTCATGAAGTATGGTGACAGATTATATTGTTGAAGGTTTAGGATACTATGAGTAGAGAAGGGTAGGGTGTGATAGAGGGAATAGTAGGAATAGATGTGGAAAAGGTACAAGTGTAACCTCAGGGGAGTGTGTGTAGAGGAAGGGAGGGTAGGTTAAGTGGGTCTATATTAATTATCATGTCGACAGGACTGTTCATCGAACGCCCTTATATCAACACAAGTGCACCAAAATACTTAAATGTCGAACAGCCATAAAAGTTTTTGTGTTTAAATGCACAGAATTGGCTGTCACACTTGAGTGTGTAGCCTACAACAGTTAAACAGGTAATTTAAAGTGTTTTTTTCATTGTATCTGCTTTATTTTTGGAAAAAAACAAAAAAATATATACTTTTTTCCCGCCTTTCTAAGCTAGTATAGTCCAGTTTTCAGGTTAGTGCTGAATTCAGGGCTGTGTTACAAGTTTCTGTGTTTGCCCACACCTTACTTGGATAGAAGGAAGTTATCTGTTCACCTGTGAGAGAGGGAGCTTTGAGCAGCCTATCTGTCCCTGGAGGAGTGGTTTCAGCCCAGAAATTAATAGTTTATTGGCCATTTTGGGCTAATTTCTATCTCTTTCATTTCCCTGCTATAAAACCCGCATTTGCAAGGTTTTTGTGCTAGTATACAGCTCAGCAAGCTCCTGCCAGGTGCCCTGCAGAGTTCTACAGCAGCAGAGAGACAAAAGAGAGACTTTGAAGTGATTAAGTTTAATTTTTCTGCATTTTCTTGCTGCCTTTAGCTAATTCTGCCTAAATGCTGATTTTCAAGAGTTTCTGTGTTTTAAAACACTTGTTTCATCTATGTATTGAACTTCTTTTACTGCCTGCACTTTAACAAAGTCATTTTTGTGTTTAAATTGCCTGTTTAACTGTTGTAGGCTACACACTCAAGTGTGATAGCCATTTCTGTGCATTTAAAGTGTTTTTTTTTATTGTATCTGCTTTATTTTCTGAAAAAAACAAAAAAAATACTCGTTTTCCCACCTTTCTAAGCTAGTATATTCCAGTTTTCAGGTTAGTGCTGAATTCAGGGCTGTGTTACAAGTTTCTGTTTGCCCATACCTTATTTGGATAGAAGGACGTTTCTCTGTTCACCTGTGAGAGAGGGGAACTTTGAGCAGCCTATCTGTCCCTGGAGGAGTGGTTTCAGCCCAGAAATTAGTAGTTTAATGGCCATTTTGGGCTAATTTCTCTTTCATTTCCCTGCTATAAAACCCACATTTGCGCAGTTTTGCCCACCGGGCAGAGCCGGTTAGCTGGAGTATAACTATTCCCAACTCCACAAAGTCTACTCTTCAATTTTTCCCTTGGAACTAGACAAACGTTCAACTTAAGCACTAAAACCATTCACTTCTCAACCTGGCACTTGCTCAAAACTCATAATTAGCACTAATAAACCTTAGCACTAGACCCCCCCTATACTGTAGAGAAGGACAAGGCTCTCTATTCGACCTTACCAGTCAATCAGTAAAACAGTTCACTGTACCTATCCAGGCATGTCCAAAGGGCAGTTTCAGGTGTACTCTCTGGTCCAACTGGTGAATCTGGGCATTTTGAGGCAATGGTACAACTGCCTCATGTAAACAGACAACCCTCTCCTCCTATCACCAAACACTAATACATGCGAGGGATGCAATTATACAGCCAAACTGGAGGCTAAGCTCTCTCAACCCAAGACTGGACCAGGCAGTCAAGAGGAGAAGGGAATTACTTACATCACACCACCAGTCTCACATAGACCTATGAAACCAGCACCGACAAAAAACACACATAAATACATGAAAACATATGTGGGGGCTCTAAATAAAAATCTGCAAAAGCAACATAGACCTCCAAAGCAGACATCCAAGCAACCTCCACCCCCCCAACACAAACCATGAAATACATACTTCACAAAACCAGTGTCCCACGCAATCACAGCCCTTAAGGCAAAATAACATCCAATACACTAGTAATAGGTGACTCTATAGTCAGGCACACTGACGTCCCACTCACTAGGCTGAATAAGGAGAAGGTTACTGTTGGCTGCCTGTCGGGTGGGGGGATCCGCCACATAACCCATGCATTCAGGTCACTCCAGAACAAGTACAAATATGACTCTGTCATTGTCCATGTTGGTGTGAATGACCTGAGCCATACCTCCCTGAACTACATGAAAAGAGACATGGAGGAGTTCTCTGATCACATAGCCCAGGCTGGTATGACCCTGACCCTGAGCAGCATTCTACCCTCACCAAGAATGATTCCATGGTATAAAGAAAAAATCATCAATTTCAACAATTGGCTAAGCTTCTGGTGTCATTCAAAGGGGATCCAGTGTCTGTCAGCCTGGGATGACATGCTCGACAAGCCACGCTGCTTCGCTAGAGACAGCTTGCACCTGTCACCCTTAGGCTTTTGAATACTGGCCAAGGCTCTTGCCACCCCCATAGTGCCTTTTTTAGGCAAGGTTCAAAAGACAAACCCACCGCCGTAAATAGCATAAGTAACAAAAAACTGAGGGTAATGCTACTCAATGCCAGAAGTCTAAACCTCAAAATGCACGCACTCGATGCACTCCTCAGTGTGGAGAAAATCGATATATGTGCAGTAACAGAAACCTGGTTTAAGGCTCCATAGAGCACCCCAGCACTACCAGGCTACAACTCATACCATACATTTCGACACAAAACCCGGACCGAAATACAAAAGGCGGGGGCTTATCCATATTCATCAAGGATACCCACACCTCCAGATTACTGGCACAGCATGATGCTTCAGAGATCATCTACGTGCAACTAACAATGGGCAAAACTGCAATCCAAATTATAGCTTGCTAAAGATCACCCACCATGTCCCAGGACACCCATTCCACATTTCTGGAAACACTGGGAAACATAAAGGTCCTATCAAACACCCTGATATTGGGTCATTCCAATTACCCAAACATTAACTGGGAGAACTACTCAAGTACTAACTCCCTTGCCCAACATTTCCTAGAATTTATAAACTCTACTGCCCTGGATCAACTGGTCAACACCCCCACCAGAGGTGACAGCATATCGGACCTGGTCATCACCAACATGGGCAACCGGTGTTCCACAAGGAGGTCAACCCCTCGCTGGTTAGATCTGACAATAAACTAATCACTCTGGATATCCACATTCTGCCCCCACCCCCAGTCAAAGAAACCACCGTGGAAAACTTTACAAAAGCAAACTTCATGTTACTTAAGACCGAGGTGGAAAGTTTCAAAGCCCCCGTGCTAAAGGATAATGCTGTCAAAGCTGCAAAATCCTTTACAAATGCACTCTATGGGCACCTACAAGAATGCATGGATCATGCTATCCCAAGCAAAACCAAGACTCACTCCTCCAAGAAAAGGAAACCAGTCTGGTGGACCCCTGCCAAAAACAAGCTATACAATAGAAGGAGGAAACTAGTACAGAAAAGAGTAAAATCTCAAGAAGGGAAGACATCCCTGATCAGTATCAGCAAGAAACTGCGATCCCTCATAAAATCATCCAAGGCTAGCTAAATTGCCAAGGACTCCAACTATAACTACAAGGCATTCTTTAGCTATGTCAAGAATCTAAGTGATAATTCTCAGATGTGCTCAGAGTTAGTGCAGAATGGCACAAAATACACTGAACCGACCAATATCATCGACATCCTGGCAGACAGGTTCAGTGCAAACTTCACCCCCCTCTCACCCCCAAAAGGGCCCATAACCATACCAGAAGAATGTAGTGCCCCTGAAATCACAAACACTCAGGTTAAAACAGCCCTCTCCAAAGCCAAAAACACAGCATCAATGGGACTGGATGGTGTCCCAGGCTGCATCCTACACAAGCTCAAAAATGAACTAACCCCTCACCTAAACACACTGTTCAAACTCAGCCTTTCCACAGGCTATATGCCCATAGAGTGGCACACAGCAATGGTTATTCCGCTCCACAAAGGTGGAGTCACAACAGACCCTGGGAACTATCACCCTATAAGCCTGACTAGCTTGATCTGCAAGGCTACGGAGCGCATCATCATGGATCTCATTAACAGAGACATTGGGAAACTCCAAATACTGGACCCTACCCTGTTCGGCTATGTTAAGGGCAAGTCATGCCTCCTAAACCTGGTGGACTTTTTTGAGACAGTTACCAAGGCTATAGACAAGTGAAAGGTGGTCCACACAGCCTACCTAGACCTCATAAAAGCCTTCAACACCATTCCCCATTCAAGTATTATAGACAAGCTCATCAGCCTGAACATAAACCCCTACATCATGAGATCAGTTTTCAACTGGCTCATGGACAGAACCCACATGGTAAGAGTTGCAGGAGCTAGATCTGATTATAAACCAGTTACAAGTGGCGTTCCCCAGGGCTCAGTCCTAGGACCCCTCCTGTTCAGCATATATTTCTCAGAGGTAGAGGCAAGCACAGGAGGACTATGTCTGACCAAGTTTGCAAAAGACTGCAAACTAGGGGCTATAACTGACTCTCCAGCTGACACAGGCATCCTCCAAAAGGGTCTCACTGAGACAGACACCTGGTGTCAAAACCATGGCCTCAAGCTAAATGTCAAAAAGTGCATAGTCATCCCCTTTGAAAAAAACATAGTACCCACAAACTACCACATAGGTGGTAGCCATACGGAAGACATAATAAGGGATTTGGGGACCCAAGTAGATAGTAACCTCTCCTTTGACAATCACATTGCCAAAGTGGTTAGAAAATCCTTCTATGGGGCCCACCTAATCGCAAAAGGGTTTGCATCCAGATCAAAGGAGGTCATTGTGCCCCTCTACACATCACTCATCAGACCCATCATAGAGAACAATGCCCTATTTGGGATGTACCTTACAAGACACCTGCAACAGCTGGAAAGACCACAGAAGTACCTCACCAAGAGGATCACTGGCCTCAAACAGATGTCCTATGCAGCTCGACTGAAGAAACTCCAGCGGTACTCAGTTGCATATCACCTACTCAGAGGTGATCTCTGCCTGACATACAAGACCATGTGCAACCCAGAGCTGATGGACATGCTCCACCTAAAGAAAACCATACCCTCTCGAGCCACACACTCTAGGGATCTAAAGCTCACCACAACAATAAACAGGACGTGCTGGAGGGATAGATTCCTGTCCCAGAGACTTCCCATGCTCTGGAACAGGACTCCAATCTACATTAGGCAGAGCTCTTCACTAACCCTCTTCAAGAGGACCCTTGACGAGAGGATGGGAAACAGAAAGTATACCCCGGGGATCACTTCAATGGCTCTGCTGGACAGAGGCACAGGGAACTAATCTAAGGGGGTGGCGAAAGCCAACACTTTCCGGCTAGGCTTATAAATGCCTTTGGGCAGATAGCCTAGTACCTACCTATGAAGTGATTTTTTTTCCCAGGGGGAAAAAATTTGCTGGGCCAACAAAAAGCAAAACAAACCAACAGACACAATGAAGTGGGGGGATTTGCTTCTCCCCACCACCCCTACTTAAATATATCAACTATGAGACCACACTACAGTGGATGAAATGGCAAATTCCAACAACGGCTAGGCGATTTTTTTTTCTCCTGGGAAAAAAATCGGTTTTGTGGCCGTTCAATATTTAGGTATTTCAGTGTACATGTGTCGGCATATGGGCATTCGATGAACAGCCCTGTCGGCATGGTAATATAGACCCAGGTAAGTTAGTAGTGGGGATAGAGAGAGAGTAGAGGTACAAAAAGGTATGAGTATGTCAGCTTGGGTGCATACTAGAGCAAATTCACGCTTTGTTGAAGATTCTTTTATAGAGGTTTTGAAGGCGTGCAGGTTAGTAGCAGATTTAATAATTAAAGGAAAAGAGTTCCATAGTTTTACCACAGAGCAGGAGTAAAGGCGTAGGCCTGGGGTGTTGTTAGGTTTATAAGTTGTGGGGAGATATTCGTCTTCAGATGTGAGAGGTTTATTTGGAATGTAAAAGTTGATTAATGGGCTAAGAGTAGGACAAGCTACTGGGTTGTGGATGATATTGCATACTGTAGTAAGTTGTACGCACTGGATGTGGAGGAAGAGTTCAAGACATCTTATGGAATGTAGGGCTTTACAGTGATGACTTAGAGGGGTTCCCTTTATGGCAAATTCAACAATTTTGTTAGAACAGCTTTCTATTTTTTTTTCTTATGGAGGTCTGTAAGTTAGTTAGAATTGGGGCCCCATATAACAATGAGGGCAGGAGGTAGGTTTTGCCCAGGGTAATTTTGGTAGCTACTGTGAGGAAGTTTTTATTCTTGTATAGCATGTCTAGTTTTTGGTGTTTTTTTATACCATCTTGTATGGCTCTGTAAAGTACTGCTATTTTTTTCTTAGATTTTCTTATGCAATTTTGTATATGCAACTTGAATTTAAGATTGTTGCGCATAATAATGCCCATGAGAAATGACTCCAATGATTGTATTACCAAGAGAGATGACATTATTTATTTATTTTTTTTGTAAGAAATGGATTTAGGGGAAAAAATCCCTCTCTCGTGAAAAGGGTTCTGGATGACAAAGTTTGCTGATGATTGCAAGCTGGGGGCAATCATTGAATCCCCCAATGATGCAAATACTTGTTCAGGAAGGTCTAGATCTGGCAAATGATTGGTACCAAAACCATGGCCTAAAACTAAATGTGAAAAAATTCATTATCATACCCTTTAGGAAGTCAAACACCCCTGCAAATTACAATATCAACAGCACACCCCTAAGAGTAGACTCTGAGGTGAGAGATCTGGGTACATAAACAGGCAGTAGCCTAGACTTTGACCACCATTTGTCCACAGTGGAGAGGAAGTCCTTCTATGTGGCACAACTTATAAGTAAAAGTATGGCATCCAGATCCAAGGAAATTATAGTCCCACTGTACTCAGCCTTCATTAGACCAGTAATCAAGTACAATGTGCCATTTGGCATGAACTTGAATAGGCACCTACAGCAACTTGAGCGACCTCAGAGGCTCCTCACTAAGAAAATACAGGGTGTAAACAACATGTTTTGTGCAGATAGAGTAAATGCCCTATCCCTTTACTCTGTCTCCTGCCGACTATTAAGGGCTGACCTACAAGGTAGTCACAAATTCAATCCTGATGGAGCTGCTACACATCCACAAGTCAGACAGCATGAAGGTCACCTGATCTAGGTATCTAAACTTAGTCAGGGGCTCAAACAAAACATGCTGGGGAGACAGATATGTGTCTTAGAGGTTGCACGTTCTTTGGAACAGGCTTCCTATTCACATTAATCAGAGTCCTTCCCTAGCCCTCTTCAAATGCAAATTGGATCAATGGATGGGAATCACAAATTCACACCTGGGGGAGTGCCTGTGTCCCTTATAGACAGGGCCAATCTGTCAGATACTCAAAAACATGGCTTCCTCTTGCCCCTAGCAGCCAGATATTGGGCAAAATCGGGTTATTTTGGTTAGGCTTGTAAGGGCCCTTAAGCCATTAGCCTAGTAATCTACTATGAGCCTATGGACCTATTTCATTTTACTTTATAGCTGAGCATGAGTTGTGAGTTACAAAGCCATGTTTTAGCGGTTGTTAAAGTTTCCTGAGTAATTTTTTGGAGGTGTGCCATGCTGTCAGATGAGCAAATGAGTGTGGAGTCATTTGCATACTGTATTACGGAAGTCTGTTGTGTGGATGTATGGAGTGTGTTGGTGAGAATGTTAAAGAACAGCGGACCAAGCATGAAACCTTACGGTAAACTGGTGGTGAAAGGGAGCTATGGAAAGAGGCTGGAGTGCTGTTTTACTAAGTGATACTTATTGGATAGGTAGCTTTTGAACCATACAAGGGTGGGCTGAGAGAGACCTAATGAGGAGATTTAAAGTAGATGTTTGCTGTGTCAAACTGTGTCAAAGACTTTAGACAATCCGAGAAATAAGGAGGAGACTAGTTTGCCGTTATCTCTAGCTTTATTGACAGTAACTATATAGGTTAGAAGGGCAGTGCTAGTACTATGGAAAGGGTGGAAGCTGTGCTGTGGGGGAGACAGGAATTCTTCCTCCAGGAGATAGTTTAGTAAAGTATTTCAGAGAGGGGATAACACTGCTATATGTCTAAAGCTAGTGATGCCTGTTCAATTTCCTCCTCTGTGCAGAGGGATAATGTGTGACTTCTTCCAGAAAGACAGAGTGTTAAGATTCCTGGACTGACCTACTTATAAGGATTGAGACAGGACAGGCAATGCTTATCAGCTGCCATTTTAAGGTACCCATTTGGAAGGTCATCAGCTGAAGTAGAGCATGCTTTGAGTTTAAGAGAAGTTTTATATAGGATGTGGGCACAGGTTTGAAGGTGAAAGTGGATGTGGTGATACATGGCTGCTGGACGGGGTTAGGACTGGATGTTGGGGAATTCTTGGACATGCTATACACGATCTATGTACCATCTACGAAATAGGACTTGAATTGTATCAAGTACTGAGATACTCAGACAGGGTTATGCTTCAATTTTTGGACGCGATGGAAGATTGCTTTAATGGCTGTCCAGAAATTTTAGGGATGTGTTTACTATTACTCTGAAAGTTATTGCAATACAGTGTTTGTCTTCATTTATTTGTTTTTAAGTACGATTGTCAAGCATTCTGAAATTTTCAAGATATTATGGAGTTTTATATTTCTGCCTTTCTTTCCATGCTTTTTCTGTATATAGGTTCATAGGTTCATAGGTTCATACTAGGCTATCTGCCCTAGGGCATTTATAAGCCTAGCCAGAGTGTGTTTGGCTTTCGCCACCCATTTTAAATTAATTTTGCTATGCCCTTTTTCGAGGTTAGTATACTGTGCCTCTGTCTAACAGTGACACAGAAGTGATACCCGGGGTAAATATTATAATATTAGTATATATTGCATTACCATTCTATTCTTTTTGGCCAGACAAATTGTACTATCTGTTTTTAGTCTCTTCCTCCTAGGAGGTGCAAGGCTGTTTAGGATATTTAGGAAATTTATACTTAATTCATTTACAGCATCATCTAAAGGGAGGATTTTAAGGAAAATCTAGTTAATAAATGATAGGGTAGTAATGAACACTTCTAGGCTAAACTTGGTATGCTTCAATGTTGTTCTATAAACATGCTGTTTAAGTGGATGTGTGAGATGTCTAGTTGTACAGACTGGGATTTGATCACTAAGCATAGCAATTCCAGTCCATCTAAGCTACACGCTCTACGGACCTAAACCTTGTCACCACAATAAACAGAACATGCTGGAGGGATAGATTCCTGTCCCAGAGACTTCCCAAACCCTGGAACAGACTACCTATCAATGTCAACCAGAGCTCCTCATTAACATTCTTCAAGAAAAATCTTGATTGGATGGGAAATGGGAAATTCACCCCAGGGAACACCTCTGTGGCTCTGCACAACAGGGGCAGAGGAAAATAATTTTCTTGGGTTGTGAAAGCCACAATACCTTTATGGCTAGGCTTATACAAGCCCTAGGGTCTATGAACCTATAAGAGTCTGACATTGTACCCGTGGTGGTGAATTTGCTAGAATTTGATATTAGAATCCAGCCTAATAGGGAATTTGATGTCTTGCTATAATGTGTGGGACTATTAATTAGTTGCATGAAACCATATAAGTTCACGCTAGATGTACGGGAGTTGGTGTTTATGTTCAACCAACTGACATTCACATCACCTAGTAGTATTTGTAATTGTGAAATTGTTATAGACATCCAACTTAGGATATCCTCCAGTACAGCTGTCGTCAGGAGGGAGGTAAAGGACAGTAAAACGTGATTGTTTATTTCAGAAGGAATGACATCTACTCCTTGGGACATCACTGCAGCTTGCTTGTATCATCTCTTCCTATCTTAACTGTTAATTGTTGAGCCTCACCTACCTTTAACCTCTCCATACTTAAGTCTTCCATAAATGTTTCCATTTGTACTCTTTCTTGACTTCCACATTTCTCTGTCTTATATAAATTGTCATAACATTTCAGAAATATCTCTAATATCTTTACAGAATCTCTGGTTATTTTCTTGTTATAAGCTCCCTAGATCTCTGGTTATTTTCTTGTTATAGGGTCCCTGGATCTCTGGTTATTTTCTTGTTATAGGGTCCCTGGATCACTGGTTATTTTCTTGTTATAGGGTCCCTGGATCTCTGGTTATTTTCTTGTTATAGGGTCCCTGAATCTCTGGTTATTTTCTTGTTATAGGCTCCCTGGATCTCTGGTTATTTTCTTGTTATAGGGTCCCTGGATCTCTGGTTATTTTCTTGTTATAGGTTCCCTGGATCTCTGGTTATTTTCTTGTTATAGGCTCCCTGGATCTCTGGTTATTCTTGTTATAGGCTCCCTGGATCACTGATTATTCTTGTTATACGCTCCCTGGATCAATGGTTATTTTCATGTTATAGGCTCCCTGGATCACTGGTTATTTTCTTGTTATAGGCTCCCTGGATCTCTGATTATTTTCTTGGTATAGGCTCCCTGGATCTCTGGTTGTTTTTCTTGTTATAGGCTCCCTGGATCACTGGTTATTTTCTTGTTATAGGCTCCCTGGATCACTGGTGATTTTCTAGTTATAGGCTCCCTGGATCTCTGATTATTTTCTTGGTATAGGCTCCCTGGATCTCTGGTTATTTTCTTGCTATAAGCTCCCTGGATCACTGGTTATTTTCTTGTTATAGGCTCCCTGGATCTCTGATTATTTTCTTGTTATAGGCTCCCTGGATCTCTGGTTATTTTCTTGTTATAACTCCCTGGATCTCTGGTTATTTTCTTGTTATAGGCTCCCTGGATCACTGGTTATTTTCTTGTTATAGGCTCCCTGGATCTCTGATTATTTTCTTGGTATAGGCTCCCTGGATCTCTGATTATTTTCTTGGTATAGGCTCCCTGGATCTCTGGTTATTTTCTTGCTATAAGCTCCCTGGATCACTGGTTATTTTCTTGTTATAGGCTCCCTGGATCTCTGATTATTTTCTTGTTATAGGCTCCCTGGATCTCTGATTATTTTCTTGTTATAGGCTCCCTGGATCTCTGGTTATTTTCTTGTTATAGGCTCCCTGGATCTCTGGTTATTTTCTTGTTATAGACTCCTTGGATCTCTGGTTATTTTCTTGCTATAGGCTCCCTGGATCACTGGTTATTTTCTTGTTATAGGCTCCCTGGATCTCTGGTTATTTTCTTGTTATAGGCTCCCTGGATCTCTGGTTGTTTTTCTTGTTATAGGCTCCCTGGATCACTGGTTATTTTCTTGTTATAGGCTCCCTGGATCACTGGTGATTTTCTAGTTATAGGCTCCCTGGATCTCTGGTTATTTTCTTGTTATAACTCCCTGGATCTCTGGTTATTTTCTTGTTATAGGCTCCCTGGATCACTGGTTATTTTTGTTATAGGCTCCCTGGATCTCTGGTCATTTTCTAGTTATAGGCTCCCTGGATCTCTGGGTGTTTTTCATGTTATAGGCTCCCTGGATCGCTGGTCATTTTCTTGTTATAGGCTCCCTGGATCTCTGGTTATTTTCTTGTTATAGGCTCCCTGGATCTCTGGTTATTTTCTTGTTATAGGCTCCCTGGATCTCTGGTTATTTTCTTGTTATAACTTCCTGGATCTCTGATTATTTTCTTGTTATAGGCTCCCTGGATCTCTGGTTATTTTCTTGTTATAAGCTCCCTGGATCTCTGGTTATTTTCTTGTTATAGGCTCCCTGGATCTCTGGTTATTTTCTTGTTATAGGCTCCCTGTATCTCTGATTATTTTCTTGTTATAAACTCCCTGGATCGCTGGTTATTTTCTTGTTATAGGCTCCCTGGATCTCTGGTTATTTTCTTGTTATAGGCTCCCTGGATCTCTGTTATAAGCTCCCTAAGTTTGGCAACAACGTTTTTACTTTCTGTTGACTAAGCTGTGCTAAAAGTTTTTGTTCTCTGGTGTTATGAAACGATAGTTGCTTAACAGCAATCTTACTAAATTCATGCATGTTATCCAGGTACCCCTTTATTTTCTCTTCAGCACTCTGCAGTTGTGTTTCTTTTTGATCTGTGAGATCCTCCTTATTCTGTAATAAACATTTGGGATACATTTGCTTCTCTTCTGCCTGATGTACAGTGAATAATCTTTCCCCACAAATACTCTATTATCTCTGATTTTTAATACTTTTCCTTCTGCTACATTTTTTTTCAGAATCAACTCTTTCTGCTGGCATGATTAATAATACCTCTTTGTTAACCAGGTAAGTCCAATGGATGCATGCCCTTTTTAGGTGTGAAATGGGATGAATATCTGTTAAGTGGCTTGCTCAAGGTCACATAGCAGGCAAATAAGGGCTATGGAAATCAAACCTTGTACCACAAGAACTGTAGCTCATAGTCTTGCATCTTTACTATTAGAGGTCTTGGTTGCTTTCTCGTGGGCAGGTTTGGAGCATACACATGATGTGCCTTTTCAATTAACAACTCCTGCAGTGGAATATCAGTCCACTTGCTTATCTGTACTTTCATACAATTAATATAGCCTGTTCCTTCCAGTTTCCCCTGGTACAGCCAAAAATGTAAGGTTTTCCCTGCGTGCGCTATCCTATAACTCTTCCATTTTTTGAAACATCTCTTCTTGAGCAGTCTCAAACTCAGGCAGCATTTTCTTCATTTCGACCTCTGATTTTTGCAGTTTTATCAGTTCATCTGAATAGCTGTTTAAAGCTTATTCCATTTTTCAAGCCTTTTGTTATTTCAATTTATATAGTCCTTCAGTGTTTCATTTATTTTAATCAGCTCTGAGTATATCTGACTTATTTTTTCCTCTAAATTAGTGGAAGTAATCTCTTGTACCAAAGCTGTAGCTTAAACTGCCTTTTGCTGAACAGCTGCAGGATTCTTCCCAGTCTGTTTTCTCTTCACCTTTTCTAGCTGATTTTCCTTCAGGCTCTCCAAGTTTCATCTTTGCTGGCATCCAGGTAGTGTACTTGCCAGTAACTGAATTGTTTCTAAATCTACCAGTTACTGGCCCTTGTTTTTCAGTTTCTGTTTCCAGACTGGGGGAGCTGGAGTTAAGCGGTTGATCACTGTGCAGCCATCTTGGAAAGCTATAAGTTGTATTTTTTTGATACTTTTACTGTCAGAAAGCTTAGTAAGAATATGCAAACTTCTAAACCATATCCTATTACACCCACATAAAGGGAGCTGCATTTTCCTTTGCAATGAATTTTTTCTAACCTAGGAGGCAAAAAGTATAAAGTATGATCTACGAGGCACGATTCCATATGTAGCTATGAAACATATGCTTCCCTGCTGCACCAAAAATCAACTGCGGCTGTAACCCAATTGTCCACTGTCTTGAGGACCGTTTAAGGACATCAGGTGTTTCAGCTAAATGGCAATTTTAGTTTTTATTTTTATTTTGATTGGTTTGTCTGTGTGACCTTTTTACTTATTGTTTTAGTTTGTTGGTTGTGATATTTTGCAGACACTCTAATGATTATGGACATCAGCTGGGTATGACAACCCTGTTCAGAATTGCTATTTAGCTGAAACAGCTGATGTCCTTAAAGGGTCACTTGCATATATTCTATGTTGCCTCTAATACAAGAGGTTTAAGGAATCACACAGTGGAAAGTATAGCCTTGATAGACTATTCAATCCTCTCTGAAAACAAAAATTGAGACCTGTTATAATAAAATTGCCAAGTCTACAAATAACGCAAACCACTCCTGGCATCACTGCTCCTCAGTACCCTTAATGAATTAGCTTGAACTGCCACATTATTACCCCACATATTTACAATTAAGTACAGCACACAAAATTATTTATAAACCATCAGATTGCCCTGCCTTACTTCTGTACTGTCTATCAACCAAACAGACCTCTCAGGTCTGAAAAACAATTTCTCTTTTTATTTTATTTTTATTTTATTTATTTATCATTTGTTGACCGGGAAAGTCCGACTAGGTTCCACAGAGCCTGTTTTCAGCGGAGGCCCGGGGAGAAATGCTTACAAGAAGAAAAGCCAAAACATCCTGCTGGCCAAATTCTTTACTCTTTTTCTATCACCAAACACTGGAACGCACTTCCATAATCTATCAGGACCACTAGCAATACCTCAACTTTCAAAACGTCTCTACGCTAACATTTCTCCAATTTATTGGTCTGCTCATGCTCTCTCTCTCAACTTCCCAAAAGCCGATTCTCCAAATTCAAACTTATGTCACCCTTCAATTCAAACTTTTCTTCCCACTAATATATGTATCATTCAGGACCCCCTTACTGGTAATACTCAACCTGTACTACTAACCTACTCCCTTATACTCGCTCTCACCCTTCTTTCTTATAATTAACTTTGCAGTGTATTACTATATTAGCCTTCGACTATCTCTTAGACCACCTGAGATACCTCATATGTGTATTTAACTGCATATATTACACTTTCTGTGAGTAATGTAATAGTGAGCTTCTACCAATGCCTAAATGTGTCTTAACACTTTTTTGGATTGATCTATATGTCTGTAAATTTTGCTTCTATATAAAGTTTTGATTATAATTTTTGATTATATGTACAGCTTTATGTTGAGCTGTTCTTCCCAGACTTCCACTGAAAATGGGCTCATTTCAGCCCAGTAGACTTTCCTAGTAAACAAATGCAAATAAATAAATAAAATAAATAAACTACACTTAATAAACAATGACAATAAATAAATTAAACAACAGTTGCCTTATACAGAAAAAGTACCTCACGATGCACGGTAAAAAATATACAAAGTAAATCCAACCAAAAGTCCGTGGTGAAGTACGGCAGACCCAATAAATCAAGAACTCTTTAAAGTACCAAAAGTTTAATCCACAGTATTGTAATGAGCACAATACAACTAGGGATACAGTCGATAAGCGCTTTTAGAAAGGTCTGACATAACATAGGTTATACATTATGTTACATTATTTATTAATTTAATTAATCTCTGTTCATCAAATGTCTATGTATACTATACTTTTATTTGAGCATATATAGAATGTTTATTTAATATATATACATATTCTATTGCCAGAATTTTAATTTAATTAAATGTGTTTTAACATAAACTTATTATCATACATACATATGCATATTTTAGTCTCTAAGTCTTATGCTATTAGTTTGGATATATATGTATATGTGTTTTTAATACATCATGATTGTTTTTACTAGGTCATTGGATAATTGAATTTTGAAATGTATATAAGTGATTAATGGAGAACAGTAATACGATCTGATGAAGCTCACTTTGGGTGAAAGCGCTTATCGACTGTATCCCTAGTTGTATTGTGCTCATTACAATACTGTGGATTAAACTTTTGGTACTTTAAAGAGTTCTTGATTTATTGGGTCTGCCGTACTTCACCACGGACTTTTGGTTGGAATGACAATAAATAGACTTATAAGACATTTGTACTTCAGAAAATGTAAATTAATTGACAGTCTGTTACTCTGTCAATGTCTCATACTAACAATGCTAATATTGTAAAAGTATCGCTGATTACGTCTGCATTTGTAGAGTCAACAACCGGTCAACAAATGTAAAATAAAATAAAAATTTGTCCATGATTGGTTGAGAGCTATGACAAAGTTTGAAACGACAATGTAGCTCATTATTTGGTGACTTCAGTTTCCCATTAATTTGCTAGCATATACTGCAGCAAGATTGAAACAATAGGCAGCGGGACTATTTTACATCAAAATTATTCAAAAAAAAATATCTGTCTATATATATATATATATGTGCACTGCTTGGGACCTAAGGACCAGCAAAATCAAGTACAACACCCACTTTTAGTGCTTTCATTCCACTTTATTCAGGAACTTCATCAGAAAAAAATTACAATTTAATAGATATCTTATTCTCTAAGTGCAATAAAGCACCCCAGGGTGTGTGTTATTGTGTAAATAATGCTCTTCCAAGGGTGTAGAGGCCCTCCACCACAACACCCCTGGGAAGGCATTATTTACATAATAACACACACCCTGTCAGGTGATAGTGTTTGCTTAACTGCATGTGTGTGTGTGTGTGTGTGTGTGTATATGTGTGTGTGTGAATATATATATATGCATTATAATATTAGCAAACAATCTAGAGCTTCACCATATGATTCCAATATAATTTATTTATCACGACTTTGTGCAATCATTTTTTTTACCGTGCTAATTTAACATTTCATCCACATTATACAGGGTACTTACAATTCAAGCCAGGTAAAGGACTCAAAATTAAGTTTATGTAAATAACTCAAATTAAGTTCTTGTAAATAACACAGTTCAGCTTCACTCTCACTTGAGAGGCCCACATCTGTGGTACTCAGTCTGAAATGCTCTACAGGCCTCTGCCTCTGTACCCCTCCACAGTCTTTCCTTTGTCAGAGAGACTCTGTCTCAGCTCCTCTTTTGTATAAAGTAGGTGCAGGCTTCTCCACCCAGGAGAGGTGTGGATCCTTATCCAAAATTGTCCCAAATCTGCAGTTCAACATATCCCACTGAACTTGATAGGGTCCTATATCACAGTACATGAATACACTAGTGTAAACCATGTGTGCATGCATGTGTATGTGTTTGTGTTTATGTGTGTGCATATATATATATATATATATATATATATATATATATATATATATATATATATATATATGGATCTAGGCTGTTTGATCGAAAGATCAAACGTCCGAATCCATTTAGGGCGAGCATACTTGTGCGAAAGTGCTTTTCACCCAAGAAGCACTTTCGCGTAAGTATGCCTGCTGCCGAGGCTGTACTACGGTGCGGATAATGGAAAATTCCCTTTTCCCCATTGTAGTGCAGTCTCGGAGGGAGAATATTAAAGTAGGAGGGTGTGTGGGGTGCAGTGTGGCGAAGACCCCCTGTAGAAATGTAAATGTAGTGTTTTTTTTTTATTAACACGCTTTAACGAAAGCGCTTTTTCGATGAAAGTGCTTTCGTTAAAGTGTGTTCGGTGGTTATGGATTCAGACGTTTGATCTTTTGATCAAACGTCCTAGATATATATATATATATATATATATATATATATATATATGCATATACAGTGGATATAAAAAGTGTACACACCCCTGTTAAAATGCCAGGTTTTTGTGATATAAAAAATGAGACCACAATAAATCATTTCAAAATTTTTCCCTCCTTTAATTTGACCTATAACATGTGCAATTTAATTGAAAAACAAACAAATCTGTTAGGGGAAAAACATAAAAAATAAAAAACGTACAATAAGCAGGTTGCATAAGTGTGCACAGCCTTAAACTAATACTTTGTTGAAGCACCTTTTGATTTAATTACAGCATTCAGTCTTCTTGGGTAAGAGACTATTCCCATGGCACATATTGACTTGGCAATATTTGCCCACTCTTCCTTGCAAAAGTGCTCCAAATCTGTCAGATTATGAGGGCATCTCTTGTGCACACCCCTCTTCAGGTCACCCCACAGATTTTCTATTGGATTTAGGTCTGGGATCTGGCTGTGCCGTTCCAAAACTTTAATTTTCTTCCGGTGAAGCCAATCTTTTGTTGATTTGGTTGTATGCTTGGGGTCATTGCCATGTTGAAAGGTGAAATTCCTCTTCATCTTCAGTTTTCTAGGAGACGACTGAAGGTTTTGGACCAAAAGTGACTGGTATTTGGAACTGTTCATAATTCCCTCCACCTTGACTAAAGCCCCAGTTCCAGTTGAAGAAAAGCATCCTCAAAGCATGATACTGTCACCATCATGCTTCACCGTGGGGATGGTGTTTTCTCTTGGTGATACAAAGTGTTGCTTTTGTGCTAAACATACCTTTGGAATTGTGGCCAAAAAGTTCATCCTTGGTGTTATTAGGCCATAAAAACATTTTCCCACATGCTTTTGGGATACCTGATGTATTGTTTTGCAAATTTTAGCCAAGCCTGGATGTTTTTCTGTGTAATAAAAGACTTCCATCTTGCAACCCTATCCCATAGTCCAGACATATGGAGAAAAAGGGAGATCGTTGTCACATGTAGTACACAACCAGTACTTGCCAGAAATTCCTGCAGCTCTTTCAGTGTTGCTGTAGGTCTCTTGGCAGCCTCCCTAACCAGTTTTCATCTTGTCTTTTCATCAATTTTGGAGGGACGTTCATGTCACTATTGTCCCATATATTCTCCACTTTTTGATGACTGTCTTCACTGTGTTCCATGGTATATCCAACGCTGTGGAAATTGTTTTGTACCCTTCTCCTGACTGATACCTTTCAACAATGAGATCCCTTTGATGCTTTGTAAGTTCTCTGTGAACCATGGCTTTTGCTGTAGTAGGCAACTGAGTAAATGTCAGAAAAATCCTACTAGGACAGCTGAACTTTATTTGGGGTTAATCAGAGCCTCTTTAATTGATGGCATGTGTGTACCTAAAAAGACTGAATGCTGTAATTAAAACAAAAGTTGCTTCAAGAAAGTTGTGTGCACACTTATGCAACCGGCTTATTGTACTTTTTTATTTTTTATATTTTTCCCCTAACAGATTTGTTTGTTTTTCAATTAAATTGTACAGGTTACAGGTCACATTAATGGTGGGAAATGTTTTGAAATAATTTATTGTGGTCTCATTTTTTTTATATCACAAAAAGCTGCCATTTTAACAGGGGTGTGTGCACTTTTTACATCCACTGTGTGTACAGATATATATATATATATATATATATATATATATATATATATATATATATACATACATATATATATATATATATATATATATATATATATATATATGCACACACACACACATATATATTTATATATATATATATATATATATATATATATATATATATATATATATATATATATATATATATATATATATATATATATATATATAGATCTACTTCATTTGCCCTAACGCCCGACACCCATTTGCCCTGGAGTTAGAATATATAGTTAGGGGGGTATGGGGGGCACAGCCCCCCACAATGGGGAGTGTGGGGATCAAAGCTCCCCACTTAATGTCATATTATATTGTTTAGTTTTGCTTTAATATTGCTTAGTAAAACAAAAGTAAGTGGGGGGCTGTGCCCCCCACACCCCCCAACTATATATTCTAACTCCAGGGTCGCACTACAGTGGGGAAGTGGGCATATCCCATTTAGTTGCCAATAATACTTGTCGGTCAAATGGAATTTTGGTCAAATGGGGTGGGGCAAATGGGTGTTGGGCAATCGGAAGTTAGGGCAAATGAAGTAGATCCATATATATATATATATATATATATATATATATATATATATTGATCTATATCTACATATGGTATACCTACGTTTGGTTGAATGTGCAGTCTGTTGAAGGGAAAAAACTAAATTGTGGGATCAAAAATCATCTGATCTCACATACCAACTTTTTAAGTGTGTGAGAGATTGTGGTGCAGAATGATTCTGGAATTTGCCCTTTCACCACTACAGTGTGATCTCTGAGCTGGTATACATAATTAGCATGGGGTGTGAGGGGGTGTAGGGCTAACCCCCCATGCAAAAAAAGTTTTGTTTTGCTGTTTGTTTGTTTCTTTTTATTTCAGGTGGTGATCTAGCATTTGTGTTTGATCACTTGAAATGCAGTGCTTCAATTTATTGATCTATAGTATTATATCCATATCTATCTATATACATATAGATATATACACAGACACATGGATACACAGATGTATGTACACATATGTAATTTTTGTGTATAATTGTATACTTTTATATATATTTTATATATAATAATAAAAGATACAGGTGCATAACTTTAATGCTAATAAGCTAGCTTCAGGGATGTAATCCACAAAACGGTTATAGAAATCCACTGGAATGCAGACCTCATGGAACTCAGAACACATCTGCCACTGTATGCCGCTTATTAAGTCACCTGACAAAATAGAATGACTATAAAACATGTGGTTTTGATTTCTTGAACATTTACATGGTTTTATCTCAGGGAAATGGAGACTAAGATATGTCAGGAATTTCTGTACATCTTACAATGGGTTTTAGTTACAAGAAATGGAGTTCAGTTACAGCTCACACCCTGGCACAGTCGTGATGTTACTGTCATCTATTTCAGAAGCATAATCAGCTGTTTCTCAAAAACTTGCAAGGATCACCACCTTGTAAAGGGCTAAATTCCAAAATATCCCCATCTGTTTCCTATCCTTTTTTTCTCCTATTATTTTTGATTTCATTTTATGCTACTGATTTGTGCATCTGCAATGTGTGAACATTGACTTTGGTTTCTATCCCCCTTTTTTCCCATTTTTGCTTATGGGGTTGTGGAGTCGCATTAAGAGCGGCCATCACCTAGAACCAATGTTTAATATACTAGGTAGCTAACCTTGCTGTGGATTTGCAAGGTCTACAAAGTGTAAATATTTATGAATTTAAAGTATATCTGAAACTTAACTGCAGTCTCTACTACACCTGTCACTGCCCAAGCTTATGACAATATTATATCTTTACTATAAATAGACATGTTTGCCAAATTCTTGCCTGCTGACTCTACTGTACATTGACTTTGGAAACTGCATACTAACATTATAATTTACTCTTGGTTTTGAAGCACCACTCAGTCCTGAGCAATGTTCACTTTCACTGCCAATGTAAACAAAATGAAATTAAGTAATGAATAAATAAGACTTAAATGGATGAAATTACACCTGCTTTATTTGCTGTATTTCATGTTTTATTCCTGTTTAAGCACTCTCACCTGCTCTGGGTTTTTGTCAAAAGACTGACTGCAGATCACCTCTCCATGCAGCCGAATCGGAGGAAATCTCACGGCATGTCCCTTTCTCATTCTAGCTTCAAAGTCACTGTTTTCTTGGGTGTCTCTGTCTTTCCTATGTATTTTACAGAAATAAGAAAACCCTTTTCCTGGGTACAGACATAAATACAGTTAAGATTTTGTAAAAGACATTTAGAAAGCTTTGTATTTTTTACTGAAAGTATCACTAGGTCACAAAATGTGTTCTTTTTTCATACTGGTTTCCGTCATCAAGGGGCTAGTATATAGACTGGTATGCTGCGCTGTTTCTGACAGCGCGCATTTACACACAACACTTCTGAGAATCTGGACAAGCAAGGCAGATCATTTTGTTCTGTACTTCAGTTTATCTTTGTAGGCATTTCTGGCCTACTTATATCTGAAATTCTTATTTAATTGATAACATAATGAATAAACACCACAGCAATAATCTTTGTGCATTTTCCGATCCGTCCTTTTGCCTCAATTACAAATATAGCTAATATTGCTTTCTTCTAGAATTATTTCATTTGTATTCCAAACGAAAATAGAACAACGTGCTTATTTTTCCATTTAGATTTCTATTCATCATCCTTTATTTCTCTCACCAGTTTTTTTTTTTATTTCGGTTTCTTTTTTTATTTCTTTCACAACAGAGCCACAACCATTTCCTGATACTCCCATGATGGTATTTTTCTTTTTATTCAGCCTGCGTGTTAAACTCAAAGAAATAGAATTTCTGCATTAAACAAGGGTCACGTACCCAACCTAGTCTGCGTGTTTCCCTAAAGTAAAGAAGGAAGGGATATCAATAAATCAACAATTTGCTTTTCCTTGATATGGTACCTTCCCCTCTGAAATTAATCAACTGTTTTAGTAAAGTGCATAATAATATACTGCCTGCATCATTTCATTGTCATCTGTAGGATGGTGGTCTAATGGTTAAGGTGTTTGCCTTACAAACACAAGCTGCAGGGTTTGAGCCTAACAAGGGATAATTGGCTAGGCTTAAAATGGCTTGCAAGGGCAGTTAGCTTAGTATGAACCTATGTAGATGTTTTCCTCTGTCATAGAGTACAGTCTACCTTTATGCAGAGTAGTGTTTCAGGATGCTATGACAAGAATTATTTTATCTCAAAAAATTTTCTTGTTACTGTGCTTTACACACTGTGAATGTTGTAGAAGTAACATCACTCACAAAACATACACGCACACACACACACAGACACACACACACACACACACACACACACACACATATGATAATGAAACTGATTTGACTGCATTGCTCACAACACAATATAGTGACATCAAACTAAATGCAGCAGCAATGAATTATGGTTAAGATGACGGTATGTTGTATGCAACAAAAAACATATATAGCTACTCCTAACCCCCACCCCCAGAAAAGAAATAAAAAGAAGTCCGACATGCAACATTTGCTAATCAATATGTTAAACCATATGACTGTGTATTATGCACTTTATCTCAATCCAGCAGTAAAAGTTCTCATGTCTTCACAAGAGACTTTCCAATGAAATGTTAGCTGGGCTGTGCAGTGCAGTTGTTGTTTGTCTTTCGGCTTTTCCCGGTTAGGGGGTCGCCACAGCGGAACTCTGGTCTGCTAATGATTGGCAGTTGATTTTTAAGTGCTGAGTTACCAGCCCTGATGCACAACCTTCAATGAAGGTACACCCATTCACGCACGTGTCCACACAGAAGACGCTCTAGCTGAGAATCGAACCGGTCAGCGCCTTACTGTGAGGCGACACCAGTCTCCTCCATTATTTACAATGTGAGTACTTTCCGCTGGAAATACATGGTGGAAAGAACCACAGAATTTTACCACAAGATGGCAGTATATCCATAAACTTCTCCAGCATACTCAGCAATGCAAAAGAGCACCAAAAAATCTGTAATATGCTGCTTGACATCTTAAAATGACTTATTTTTTTACACTGATTTTTTTTTTTGTCTTGACGGGCCTCTTTAGACCATTAGTTAGTCAAACAACTGGGTCCCCCTTGTTTCCTTCCATCCAAGGGTCACGCCTGCCACTATTAAATGGGCAGTTTACAAAGTAAGATGACAAAGGGTTTTCGGATGGGAGATCTATGCAGGTCTGCTGTCTGAATGGTAGTAGCTTCTTCACCGGATCATCTGCTTTTCTTCCTCATCTTACTTTTCACTATCTTGTGTCCATGGCACAAGTGCACTCCTGCCCATGATCAGACCACTGATACTAATATCAGCAATATTAACACAACGTCCTTGCCCAACAAACACTCCACTCTGGACAAAGGAAAAAAAATAAATAATGGTGCTTTTCTATAAAGTCTACAGATCTGAATCCCTCACCTTTCAGAATGTTACTAATATACCTGAATATGAATTTCAAAAACACCCTGACTGCATTTGTATTAAGCCACACACAGAATATAGGCATGCTACTGGTCACTAAAACTCTGTCACTTTATTATGTCATTCCACAGCAGGAAATACTATTGCACATCAGGTAAAGTGAAGTCCCTCCTAATAATAGCCAGAAACCCCTTATTATGTAACTACCTAATCTTTAATCTGTTAAATGGAAACCACAGCACCCCCACACTGTACATTGTTAATGGATGATCACCTATAATGCTACAATGATCAAGATTCATCCTCTACATACTGAAAGGAGTTTTCAGCACTTTAAAAATTAGAAAGACAATATTACATTTAAGGAAACATTTAAACAGTACTATATAGAAGAATGTTAGTGTACCTGTCACACAGCCTGTGGATAATTACAATAAGTTTTCAAAATATATTCTTTAACAGTGCAACAGCTTCACCAAAAGTTTTACTATTCCGGACAATAACCAATGAATTTATGAAACATTTAATTAGTAATCACATCCATATCAACATCTTATAACTAATAAATGTAATGTTTCAACCAGCTCAGACTCATATGTGAGAGTTAAGTAAATCTGGGAGTGCTTTTGACAAGGCTATGGACTACTGGAAAGTCTGTTACCTGCTTCTCAAGAACCAGCTTACGGTTCGTACTATGCTTTTCCTCCTGGTGACAGAAGGAGCAGCTGGACATGGACTCCTAGCTGCACAGAGCTACGGTGAGACCACCACTAGTAGTAGCCAGACGGCACACAACTGGCAACTTCATACTGTTTCTCATTCTTGGCAGGACTTCTTAATTCCTTCGGTAAAACCTTTTACAGTACTGTTCCTATCAACACAGACTTACCTATCTATTTATCTAGCTACATATCCATCTACATATCCATCATTTTGTTGACCAACTTAGACCCACTAGCTTAGCGGCTTGTTTTCAGGGAAAATCTAAGGTGGTATCTGCACTACTGAGGGTAATTTGGCCAGGGCATCAGAGAACTTCTCGTACTGTTTTTGATAGGATTCTTTTACATCCACCTATCTACCTCCCACTCAAGCAGATGGGACTTCAGTTTAATGTCGCATCCAAAGGAAGAGTAGCTTGTTTATCCATCTTCCCTGACAGCTCGAGGAGTTTTAAGGCACTACAATTGCCTAATATTTACCAGCAACTATTTACTTCCATAGCACTCTTGATTCTTCTATATGAGAAAGGTAAATACTTAGTTTGGAGGTGTGTGTCTCAACAACACCTGGTGGCAGTGAATGGCAGCATAACACCCTACCAGCATATGCTGAGATGTTTAAAAAAATTTCTGAGTAAGCCTCCTAGACCCCCATATAGCAAACCTCAGACACAATGGAACTTAGACTTATTTGTATCCACACCTAGTCCAATATATACCTGTATTACACATAAGCAGAACCTCTATCCACACTTAGTCCAATATACACCTGTATTACACATCAGCAGAACCACAAACCTGCTCTTCTAAAGTCTGACCGGCCTGAAGGGAGTCACAAGGTCCTTGTAACTGGTGATTACATAGTGAGTCACATGGACACTGCACTCAGAAACGGGACACAGACAGACACACACACACACACACACACACACACACACATACACATACACACATACACATACACACACACAAACACACACACACACACACACACACACACACACACACACACACACACACTCTAAGAACACTACTGCCTATGCTGCACTGTTCACAGAAACTCTACACAAACACATTAATGACTGTATAGAGGCAGCTGCACCCACCAGGAAGTACAGAACTAACTGAAAACAAACTACCTACCCTGATAGAATTATAACATCTGTAGGCTGCACAACAGAGGAAAGAAAATCATGGCAAAAAATTAGGAGGTATAACATCTAGCATGATAAAAGCACTCTCATAAAACTAAACAACTCAGAGGACAAATAAAGTCTACCAAAGCCAAATATGAGGTAAATTTGTCCTCCCAGGCCAAGGACAACCGCAAGGCATTCTTTAGCTGTGTCTGCACAGGACAATTAATGACCTAGGCAAAAGTGCACAATGGCACCCCCACCACATCACCTGTTGCCCCCATCCTGGTCTACCTACACCAAATAAATACTGAAAAAGTGCCCCTACTAGAGCGGCGTCCCTAGTTGGCCTATGCCTAAAGCCGGCTATGCAGCTTCAAAGACAATATACAAATGTGTGCAGAGCTCACTGTTAATACAACAACCTATACAGAGCCAGGAAATATAGCAAACCTACTGGCTGATAAATTCAGGTCTGAGTTTACCCCTCTCTCTCAAACAAACTTCCCTCAGGAAATACCATTAAATATAACTCCCCCTGCTATCATTAGGGAACAGGTCCTTAATGCTCTCTCTAAGGCCAAGAACACTGCATCAATGGGCTCACACAATATCCCAGGATGCCTTCTATATAGCATGAAACATGACCTTTCAGGCCCTCTAGATTTGCTACTTAACTGTAGCCTCCAAACAGGATTCATGCCTCATGAATTGAGAACAGCAACAGTCATCACTCTGAACAAAGGTGAGCCATCTGCAGATCCTAGAAACTTCAGACCTATAAGTCTTACTAGTCTTACATGTAAAGTCATGGAAAGAATTATCATGGAAATGATCAATAGTTATATAGTAAACCTCCAGATACTGGACCCAACCCAGTTTGGTTTTGTCAAGTGCAGGTCATGCCTACTCAGCCTTGTGGACTTCTTTGAAAAGGTCACCAAAGCAATGGATGAGGGCAAAATGCTTCACACTGCCTATCTTTCCTATATAGTCACCTAGCCTTTGACCATCATGTGTCTACAGTAGTGAAGAAATCATTCTATGTTGTGCACCTTATAAACCAATGTATAGCATCTAAGCCCAAGGAAGTCATTGTTCCACTGTATTTCATATTCATCAGACCTGTCATTCAGTACAATGCCCCCTTTGGTATGTATCTAACCAGGTACTCCCAGGTTCCTAACTAAAAGAATACAGGGCATAAGTAACATGTCCAGTGCAGACTGCCTCAAGGCCCTATCCCTGTATTCTGACTCCTACAAGCTGTTGAGAGGAAATCTATGCCTAGCATACAGGGAATTGTCAGACACCACTCTGATAGACCTCCTGCATATCCGCAAAACAAATGGCACCAGAATTACCCAATCTAAAGGCTTAAACATAACCTGTGACATAAATGGGACCTGCTGGAGAGACAGGTATGTATCCCAGAGACTACCCCATCTCTAGAATAGGCTCTCCATGCATGTGAAGCAGAGTTCCTCCCTAATCCAATTCAAGTGCAATATGGACAGTTGAATTGGGAACAGGAACTTTATTCCTGATTTGGCACCTGTCTCTAATGGACATGGGTAGCTTGTAAATCGTTCATCTCCAAAGCCTCTGCTTACACTTATCAAGGGTAACAGAACTTGTCAGAGATTTAGGATGCATGGCTAGACTTAAAAAGCACCTTGTGGTCATTAGCCTAGTAAACACCTATGAACCTATGAAGACTGAGCAACCTTAGGTCCTCCTCACTGGAGGAGCAGTATTAGGGGCACCGTGAGTGCCCACAGGACCTTTCAGCATATTAAATATGAGCATTGCCTTCTGCTTGTTCATGTAAGACTGAACAGCCTTACATGTCCACCCTGGAGAAGTAGACAGAAGAACAGCTAGTGATGCAGAAGTTCTATTCCAGCCTTACCAAGAACGATATCCAAGTTCAAAGATAAAAAAATGTTTGATTCAAGCAACTCCCTGCTTAACCGCTGTTACTTATTGGAATTCCAACAAGTGTTTGTGTGGGACAAAATGGTTAACAGACACTCCAGTTTTGTGAGTGAAGGGCAGCACATCTTTTCTCATGGTTTTACGCAATGGCTGAAGACTTTGCTTCCCCCACAGTCCCTTGCTTTCATTTCCATGGAGACCCATAGGGGGTATATATCCATACTTATTAGGAAACCAATTGTCTTGCTTCATATCATGCATGACACTTGTAGAGGTTCAAGTAACTCAATAAAACTGCAAACCGTAGCTTTACCAACTACAGATCCTCTACTGTGTTTCCCTAAAGATCACCTAAGTCAGATCAAACAAATTTCGCCATCAAACCAAACACACTTACTATGGCTGACTTTAATTACCCAATATATTTGCATAGCCATACAACTGACAACAAACTCACTGAAAGATTCCTCAGTTTTTGTTAATGCTAATGTCTTTAAAATGTTGCCTATCTCCAGCAGGGGTAACAATCTTCCTGACCTTTGCTCTTAACTTCTCCCCTTCCTTTACTACCTCTAACGTCTTTAGCACCTTAGTCAGATCTGATCATCTAGCAATAACTTTCTTTAAAATACCTCTTGAATCTCAAAAATACCGCTCACTACTTTGTCATTAGTCCAAAATCTCCCACCAATTTACAGACATTGATGGCATTTTCATTCAAAATAAACCAGAAAAGAATGCTACTTGCATACTCCTCCCAATTCCATTGTTTTATGGCCCAAATTCTATTGTTATAGACAGCTGCATCAAGGAATCTAATGTAATCCGAGAGAAGCATAATCACAGATATAAATCCAATTCCAGAGGATGCAACTCCCATATAAATACACTTTACAAACAAAAAAAGAGTGCACTTTCAGGTACTCATGAAAGCCCCTTCCCCCATGACAGGGAGATAAACAACAAGTAACACCTTCAAACACCACCAAAGAGTACAAGGCCAGGTACGATTTCAGGGGCAAAGACAACATTGTTACCAGTAGGTGACATTTCACCCAGATAATATGTAACACTGTTACCAGTAGGTGACATTTCACCCAGATAATATGTAACATTGTTACCAGTAGGTGACATTTCATCCAGATAACATGTAACATTGTTACCAGTAGGTGGCATTTCACCTGGATAATATGTAACATTCTTACCAGTAGGTGACATTTCACCCAGATAATATGTAACACTGTTACCAGTAGGTGACATTTCACCTGGATAATATGTAACATTGTTACAAGTACGGCCATGTGACATTTCACCTGGATAATATGTAATATTGCTACCAGTAGGTCCATGTGACATTTCACCCGGATAATATGTAAAATTGTTACCAATAGGGCCATGTGACATTTCACCTGGATAATATGTAACATTGCTACCAGTAGGGCCATGTGACATTCCACCTGGATAATATGTAACATTGTTACCAGTAGGGCCATGTGACATTCCACCTGGATAATATGTAACATTGTTACCAGTAGGTGACATTTCACCTGGATAATATGTTACATTGTTACCAGTAGGTGACATTTCACCCAGATAATATGTAGCATTGCTACCAGTAGGGCCATGTGACATTCCACCTGGATAATGTGACAGTCCACCTGGATAATATGTAACACTGTTACCAGTAGGTGACATTTCACCCAAATAATATGTAACATTGTTACCAGTAGGTCCATGTGACATTTCACCTGGATAATATGTAACATTGTTACCAGTAGGTCCATGTGACATTTCACCTGGATAATATGTAACATTGTTACCAGTAGGTCCATGTGACATTTCACCCAGATAAAGGATTTAATATGTAACATTGTTACCAGTAGGTCCATGTGACATATCACCCAGATAAAGCATTGTTCCCAGTAGGTGACATTTCACCCAGATAATATGTAACATTGTTACCAGTAGGTGACATTTCACCCAAATAATATGTAACATTGTTACCAGTAGGTCCATGCTGCTGAGAATGGAGGAGGGAAAGGCAGATACTCTACACGAACGGTGACATTAGTTCACACATAAGGAATAAATTAACAAGTATGGTGCTGAGTCATGTGTCTTTACAATATAATTCTGTGTGACTGTTGCATTTACAATAAATCACTAATACTTTCTGTCATTTCACTTCAGACATACCTGCTCATCAAACTTTTGGGGATTAACTTCCTACTTCAAAAAATAGGACTTAGATAATTAGTGACAGTTAAAAGAATAGGTGACTTATGTGCCCATCTAGGGTGTCATTATGTTTTGCAGTGCAGAAGGGTGGCTTTCTGGGCCATTTGTTACTTGTAGCAATCAAGCGTTATTTGTTTGTGTACTTCTTCTTTGTGAAGTGCTCTAGTATTTCCAAAAGGATCTTGCTAGGTTTGCCCTCGGTGTTGTGGAAGGCTGAACCCTTGTCCCCACTCTCAATTACTATAGACACCATCTGGGGTAGCCATGACAGAGGTGAGTCTTAATTCTGGTACATCAAACAGTACAAGTAATAACAATGTTGTTTTCCCCAAACACTCCGCTCCGCTTCATTGCTACAATCAGCCACTGACAGTATCTTCAGACGGCTAAAGGAATGGACAGATTGTCAGGTGACTTTCAAGAATCATCTCCCAGCAACAGTACACCCTATAATTCACCAGCTAGCCTTGCAACAAGGTCACTAGATATTGGAGCCCTAAATCCTCTGAAGCCATGTGAAACATTACAACCAATGTTTTTGTTACTTTTCTCAAATACTTTCAATGACTTTACTGCAAAATAATTGAGCAAGATTTGTAATTTGTTTCTTTGTTTACTTTTTTTTTTTTTTTTGCTGACCAAGTTCTGGTCCATTGTTCTACCCTCTTTGCCAGATGCAAATATGTCTCTTGCCTAACAATTGTAACTGGCTACTGGATAAAAAAGTGCTAATGCTCTATGTATGAACACAAAAAATACAAACCACTCAAGAAAAATGATTATTTATTGTATTTATTTATTTGATTATATTTGTCAAATATATTTTCATTTGAAAACAAGAGAACATACATCTAACTAAACACGCAGCAGTTCAAACATCTTGTCAACATATAGAAAACATGTAACAGAAAATATTCCATATAATATTTTTCAAACACATTAATTAACTTTAGATATTAGACAGTAACATTGGTGAACAAAGTTATAAAAAAGCAGACCATTATATAGCTGTTTCTTTTTCATGTACTATATGTATATGTAAATATAAATATATATATATATATATATATATATGTTTTTCTTTCTTAATTGTTATTCACTTTATTATTACCTTTACCCTACTGGGTTTAAAGCCATGTGTTTCTAAAGTATAGCCAAACAATCCACTTATGTTGTACTGATAAGGTCATAAAAATCCAAAACAGTGCATGTCCACAACTAGCGAGTTTGGGTTTTATGGCCTGAATGTATCCATAAATACTCAAAAAGTAAAAAAGTAGTGGGCATTTAGAAACTCTGTAGATGAAACACTTGATGTCCTTTAGGGGTCATATGCATAGATCCCATGGGCCTCTACTACAGGAGGTGTAAGGTATTACATAATGAAGACTCAAGCATGGCTGAGTCTTTTTGCAGATTTTATATATACTCATTGATATAGCTATATCTGTTTACACACACATTCTTTATGTACAGTGTATATATATATATTATATATATATATATATATATATATATATATATATATATATATATAGATGTATCAGTAAACAAATGTTGGTTACGTAGGGCGTGGATGGACACTGCAGCACCAAGTGCAGGGATATTCTGCCAGCAATTAGCTACATCACAAGGATCTTAACTGTCAGCCAGAAACTAGCGTGAAGGACTACATCTGGAAACTTGTCTCCTCACTTGGAGGATCAGCTGAAGCAAGACCTGGAAGAACGGAATAAGAGGAAGCCCTGTCAGGGCTAGCTTGTGCAGTACAACTTGAAGCATGTGTTTTTAAGACATGAAAGATTGGTCTGGAAGAGGCTTGAAGTCTTGGGATTTCCTTGTGTTACAAGAAAGCTCATATCCTGGACAAGCTGTGTGGACAGAACACTTCTATGAAAAATATATTAATGTACTGTGTGTGGGTTAACATTTTGGTTTGAGGATTATTGTACAAACCTGTGATTTTTCACTAATGTCCTGCTTATATATATATATATATATATATATATATATATATATATATATATATATATATATATTTATAGTTTATTTTTTTCCTTTATTGACTGTGTTAGTCCCACTAAGCCAGCATCCTCTTTTCAAGTGAGACCAGAACTGGTATTTATACTACTAAGGGAAATCTGGCCAGGGCATTGCGGAACTTCCCCTCCTCTCTTTGTATGGGAACTGTATTCACTGTTACGCTTCCTGATTTCCAGTCTGGGTGCAAAGGAGGCTTGAAGAAGCAGGAAGCAGAAAATCAAACATAAAGGAGAAAGAACATGTTTTCCAGATATTGGAGATGAAACTAACAAACTAGTGAAGAACTTGTTTATAAAGTGTCCCATTTGGTGGGTGGCCAAAACACTGGGTCAAATGAACCTTTAGAACAGCAGAAGGAATCTCAGTAGAACTGCAAAATGTAGCAGAAAAAATCTGAATAGAATTCCAAAATGTCGGGAAAAAAATGTCAGTAGATGATTTTTGTTTCCAGTCCTTTATTTAAATGAAGTATTCATGAGCTAGACTGCTTCACTTCAATAACGGATCGTAAACGGAGATAATATACTGAGAATTTTTTCTGCTACATTTTGGAGTTCTACTGAGACTTTTTCTGTTATTCTAGAGGTTCATTCAAGCCAGTCTTTTGGCCACCCACCAACTGGGACACTTTGTAAGTGAGCTCTTCACTAGTTTGTTACTTTCTTCCCATAGATCCTCTAGGTCTAAGGCCTGGACTCACCAGCCTGAGGCTCTAGGCTCTACTGAGATTTTTCTGAGATATCAAAGATGAGTGACGCTGTTAATCAAGGAGCAGAAAGGTCCGATATGTTAAATAATGAGTCGGAGGTTGAGTAGAGCAAAGGCAATGGAGAAGGGAGAAAAAAAGGGAAGACGAATTGGTTAAAAGGCAAAAAGGAGTCAAAGTAGGTATTATGGATTCAGAGGAGTTATTTCAGCAAAATTTGTTTGCAACAGATACTACAACACCTGAGTGTGCTGTTACAACCCTCCAGTCAGGGGGTTGCAGGATGTTTAATTGAAAAAAACTAATTGAGCAGAGTGAGCTGGAGAGTGAAAAGGCAGTGTCGTGGGGTGAAATAATGGACAGAATACAAAAAGAAGACGTTCAAGAAATATGGAAGGAAGAAAAGAACTTGTCGGCACAAATCATAAGAGAAGGTGCAATAAAAGAAGAGAAGAAAACAGAAGTAAGAAGAATGCAGGTATGACATATGGGGGAGCATCACTGCACCACTGGGTATTGAACCCACAGAGGTAAGAGCATTTATTTGTAGTAACAAAAATACTTCTTGTCACATTATTTCAAGGAAGTGCATTATATGGAAAAATTCTTAGAAGGATATGAAAAGAGAAAGAATGAAAATCCTTGCAACTTATATGTTGACCAAGCATTTCATAAATTAAAAAAGAGTTTTCAATACAATTTCCTACATAAGTTGAAAGAGACAAAATCTAAAAGACTGTGGGATGGGAATGTGGTTTTGTATTGAAAATGCAAAATGACAAAATAATACAGTAACCCAGTATAATTACTGAGGAGGGGAATAAGGGATTGGTTAAATACTGTGGTAAAAATGACCATTTAATTAATAATTGTGACAAAAATAACTGTTTCACTTGTGGTAACATTGGTCATGAATCAAAAAGTGAGCAAAAATGTATAAAATGTGAAACAATAGGACATTTGTGCATGGTCTGCAATGTTAATGAGAATCATACGCAGGAAACGATGGTAGACAAAAAAGAGAGGCTGTTTTAGTAGATAACAGAAGAGACACAAAAAGAAAACTGAAATGAGGATGATACAAGAATGGAAATAAAAGGATATATGATGGAAAAAAGGAGAAAAAGAAGCAGAGATAGAAGAAGAATTAAGTAATTCAAGTGATGAAGGGGAAGATAAATGGATAAGAGTTAAAAGTAAAAGAAATTCTATTGGAAAGATAGTGAAAGATAGAAAGCACAAATTTAAAAACATAGGGGTAGGAGGAAATAAAAAAAGAAAAGGATAAAAGCAATAGAAACTTTTCCACAAAGTGAGACTCCTAACTATAAATGTGAATAATATAAAGAATGTCGAACTGTTTGTCGAACTCTGAATCCGTTGAATGATCATTTCCACAAACTGTTTCCCACGGTAAGTAAATAGTGGGCCATCACTGGGAAATTGCCCTTTTCCCCACTGTAGTATGATCTGAGTTGGTACAGTTAGGGGTGCGTGTGTGTGGGGGTGCAGCTCCCCACCAGGCTGGATTTTACATTTTGCTGTTTTTATTGCAGTCCGTAAGTTGGACAACATGTTACTTATCATAGGAAAGATTTTTGCGGTAGCAATCATTTGATGGATTCATATTCGAGAAATAGGGATTGATGATGAGGTATTCCACCTTTTGTGGTTTTGATAATATGATATAGATCCGATCATTAGATATGGCTATTATAATATTAATAGTTATAACAATAGAGGAAGAAAGAATACAAGTCAATGGGTTATGGCAAGGCAAGGTTTTATGAAACATAGGAGAAGAAAAATGCCCAAGTATAGCAATTTTATGTAAAGAATCCACAGAAATTCTGGACTACATGTTAGTAGTATTGGGAAGAATATTAATATTAGACAAATGATGGAAGAATCAAATATATATGACAATTACACTTTATGCATACACTTTACAGAAACAGAGCGAGATTATGTTTAGGAAATTACTTGATTATGCTAGTGTGAATCTACAAGTAATACTAGTGAGAGACTTTTATTTGTGATTTAAGACATAGGAGAAAAGAAAGCGCAGATGTAAACTTTCAAAGATGTTTAAAAATGGTAAAATGTACTTATGGAAAAACAAACACTGGACATATAAAAGGAGCAATATGAGAAATAAAATGGAATACTTTATAGTATCAGAGAGTCTTAGGATATTACATCAAGGAGTTAAAATTATGTTCTTAGAGACCATGTAGCAATTTGGATGGAGATTCAAGGAAAATATATTATATAAAAATAGGTAGAGACATAAAAAGAAAAAAAGAATTAATCAATAAGATTTAAATGAGTTTGTAAAGGAAATAATACATTACCTATGGTTAGATCATATAAATATGAGAATATTTTATAAAGAGTGGACAAACTGGTCCATTAGTCTAAATGAAAACTACAGAAAAGAGGTGCTGGAATGGCAAAGGGAAGAGACAATACAAGACAGTTGTAAATATGAGGAAATCAGTAACCAAGTTCAAACATAATAGATAATAAAGAAGAGATTCTAGGAAAAGAAAAATATATCTGTATGAAATGAACCAAGAGAAAATGAAAGAAAAAATGTTATTGAAACAAATATATTTTTACAAGAAAAAGGAAGAAGTTGCAATGAACGGAGAAGGATGTGTAGTTAACTCCCTGCCAAAAAATGCAGACAGTAAAAAGGACATATTTCCAGATGTGAAACTATAAGAAAGAATAAATGGAACTTAAAAAATAAAGTGAAGAACATAATACGAGAATGGAAGAAAAGATTACAAAGATGGAATTTTAAAAACATTTTGAAAACAGTAAATGTAGAAGCAGCTACAGGTCTTTTCAGAAGTGCTGAATGAATGCTTTGAAAAAGGGCTAGACCATGAAAACCTATGTCTGGGTGCAATGACATTTATATGGAAAAAGGGAGAATGATCAGACATATAAAACTGGAGACCACTCGTGTTAAACAATACTGATACTAAGATTTGTATGAAGATTGTATAAAAAGAATAGTAAGTAGCCTAACAAGCTACTGAATGAAACCATTTTTGGAATAAAATAAAAAGCAAGTCAAGAACTTTTAATGATAATAAGAGAAGTAGTAGATGATGTACTAAATAGGAAAGCAGAATTGAAAATATTAGTAGGAGATTTAAGTAAAGCACTTGATAAGATACAGCATGAAGCATTATGGGAAATTCTGAAAGAATATAAGTAAGATAATAAACATTTTGAAATGAGTATATAACAAAAATAAAGTGAAACTAGAGGTTAATGGCTGCTTAAGTGAGACAATAGAAATAAAAAGTGGTATTAAACAAGGATGCCCAGCAACTAGTATTCTGTTTGCATTAACTATGAATGCAGTCATTAACAAGATAAATTTAGTATTGCAGGAAGCGAAATATTGCATATCAGAGGGAACTCAGATTCCAGTAATGTTGTTATGCAGATGATCTAGCAGTAGTTGTGAAAAATAAAGAATGAATGAATATTGCTATTAAAACACTTTCCAAAGAATTAGGAGTATTAGGTTTAAGCATTAGTGAGAAAAACAGTAAAGGACTGGGATTCTTAGGAAATATGTGAGGTATTCAGTTTAACAAAGAAGAAAGACAAATTTGGGGAATAAAATTTGGTAATGAGCAACAGAGAGTGACACAATGGAAGCATATGATACATGAGATATGGAATATTTGTATATTTTGGAGAATATTTAAACTAATGTATAAGAAAAAAAATATGATTAATTAATTATCGCCCCATAAGCCTGACTAGCTTGGTCTGCAAAGCTATGGAAAGGATCAACATGGACCTCATAAATAAAAATATTGGGGACCTACAGACACTGGATCCTACCCAGTTCGGCTTTGTTAAGGGCAGATCCTGCCTCTTAAACCTGGTTGATTTCTTTGAAACAGCCACCAAGGCCATTGATGAGGGGAAGGTGGTCCACACAGCCTACCTGGACCTCGCAAAAGCCTTCGATACAATACCCCACTCGGGCATTATAGATAAGCTCACCAGCTTAAATATAAACCCCTATGTCACTAGATAGGTTGCAAACTGGCTCAAGGACAGAACCCACATGGTTAGAATTGCTGGAGCCATGTCAGACTCCAAACCAGTTACAAGTGGCGTCCCACAAGGCTCAGTCCTGGGACCTCTCTTGTTCGGTATATATTTCTCGGAGGTACAGGCCAACACGGAAGGACTGTGGCTGACCAAGTTCGCAGATGACTGCAAACTGGGCGCCATAATCGACTCTCCAGCTGACACAAGCATCCTCCAAAAGGGCCTCATAGAAACAGACAACTGGTGCCAGAGCCATGGCCTCAAGCTAAACGCCAAAAAGTGTATAGTCATCCCCTTTGGCAAAAACAAAGTGCCCACAAATTACCACATAGGTGGTAATCCATTAAGTACAGAAAAAGCAATTAGGGACCTGAGGACCCAAGTTGATAGCAGTCTCTCATTTGACAACCACGTGGCCAAAGTGGCTAGAAAAACATTTTATATAGCCCACCTAATCATGAAGGGATTCACATCAAGATCAGGGGAGGTCATCGTGCCTCTTTACTCATCCCTCATCAGGCCCATAATTGAGTACAATGCCCATTTTGGGATGTACCTTACCAGACACCTGCAGCAACTGGAAAGACCCCAAAAGTACCTCACCAAAAGGATCAAAGGGCTCAAACAGATGCCATATGCTGCCCGGTTAAAGAAACTCCAGCTCTACTCAGTGGCATACCGCCTGTTCAGGGGCGATCTGTGCCTGACGTATAAAGCCATGTCCAACTCGGAATTAATGGACATGCTGCACCTCAGAAAATCCAAATCCCATCGAGCTCTGGCTTGAGAGACTTGAACCTCAGCACTGAAATAAATAGGACATGCTGGAGGGACAGATTCATAACCCAGACACTCCCTTCACTCTGGAATAAAATCCCAGTCCAGGTTAGGCAGAGTCCCTCATTGACTCTCTTCAAGAGGAATCTTGATGAGTGGATGGGAGATCGTAGGTTTAACCCAGGTATCACTTCTGTGTCACTGTTAGACAGAGGCACAGTATACTAACCTCGAAAAAGGGCATAGCAAAATTAATTTAAAATGGGTGGCGAAAGCCAAACACATTCTGGCTAGGCTTATCAATGCCCTAGGGCAGATAGCCTAGTATGAACCTATGAATTCAGTAATATTAGGTAAAAGGGCACATTTAGAAAGTGTACTTATAACACTGGAATATGAAAAAGAATTACTGAATGTGTTATTTACATTTATATGGGGATCTAGATTAAGCCCTATTAAGAGAGGAATCCATTATGTTACTGTGATGGCCGTGCCCTGGCCCAGCAATCAAGGAGCCTCAATCTTCACCACTAACACCAGGGAGGTCGTCTCCGAAATGAGGAAAGGATATCTAATACACACAGTAAAGTACAATTTCCCTTAAGTGCACACAGAGATCACAGTCAGTCTGGGGTTGATTGCTCCATTGCTCACCAGGTCCCCAATAAGACTCCCCACTGGCACAGCTACAGGGTCCAGGTCTCAGACTAACTGGGCAAGCTAAAACCTCCAGTACCCTCTCTGTCCAACTAGTGCTTCATGTCTCTGTCCAGGTAGCTGATACATACACACACACACACACACACACACACACACACACACACACACACTTTGAGAAGAGGTTATACAACCACACAGACTTTCCTGGGAAAAGGCTGGCACAGGTTCTCCAGCTATGCCCCTATTACCCAGACCATATGGTAGTAATTCCTGCAACCACCCAGTTAATTATCAGCTACTAATAGGCCCTTAAAAGGGTGTCCAATTATTAATGTGCAATATTATAATCCAATGGTAGTATGACTAATCAGTCTCAAGGCTTACTGGAAGGGCTTATTACAATAAACTCTATAAATATATAATGTACTCTAAAGCATACTTTATCTCTACATAAACCAGCCACAGGTAGAAGGTTTTAAAAATATTTAATAATAAATAATTAAAACACAAGACAAAACTACTACACCACAGAGATATCTAAGAATTCCGAGATGTAGTACAGGTCTAATTTCAAAGAAAAAATACCTAATTAATCTTTACTAGCTTTAACTATTCCTACAAGAAATCACAGTGCTAAAACTTACATGTGAGCATAAGGCAGAGTGCTGATAAGTGGGATATCAAAATCAAAAATGCCCCCAGTCTCTCACTGAACAATAGTTTTTAAAACACTAACCAACAGCTCCGCTGAGGCCCTCCTAAATTACATCATTTTGACACTTAGGTTTTCTCAGGCCACAAACTGCATTATTTAGCAATATAACACCTGCTCAGAAACCTACAACAACACAAGGCACCCCACATATACACTCTACAGAAACCAGAGCAACAAAGCACCTTCCACATCTAAATTCTGGTCATAAACTTTAGCCCCAAAACAATGGGCACGAAACCTTCATCCAGACTCACTGGAGCTGAATTCCAACATCAAAGGGTCACAACATGCTTCACTGGGCCAGTAGAGTGCAATGTTGTCACATATTTTGCAGTTACACATTCCACAGCACTCTTTTACACCCAAGAAAACATGCCTGTACTTTACACCCATTCACAAATGCCAGAATTATATATCAAATTCTATTTGACTAGGCTGGCAGCCTTCACCCATCTCTCCCCAATCGTCACATCTCTTCCCCCCAATGGAACTCAAGCAAGTTTTTCAAGTGCCCCTTGAGAAACATCGCTTGAGAGTGGCAGGTCTATCTGGGTGCACCTCACCCCATTCCCTGTCTTAAGAGGCCATCTGTATTGGCATTGCTACTCCCACTGCGGTGCTGCACTGACATATCATATACTTGCAACCCCAGGCTCCATCCTAGCAACTTGTCATTTTGCCGACTGGCTCTATTTAACCATGTTAGGGGGTTGTGATCTGTCATCACAGTGAATTTTCTTGCATACAGACAAGGCTGAAGTTTTTGTAGTGCCCACACTTTGGCTAGGCATTCCTTTTCTACCACTGCATAACAATCCTCCCTGGGTTGGAGCCTATGACTGAGATAAACCACTGGGTGCTCTCCTCCCTCAGAAGATATCTGGCTAAGTACAGCCCCCACCCCATAGTTTTAAGCATCCACCTGCACAACAAATTCTTTGCTATAGTCTGGACTGGCTAACACAGGGGGTCCTCCCAAAGCTTCCTTAAGCTTCTGAAATGCCTGCTCACATGCTTGGGTCCACACTACCTTATCTGGCCTGTTCTTCCTTGTCAGGTCTGTGAGGGGAGCAGCTATGGTATGACAACTGGGAATGAAATTTCTGTAGTACCCTGCTGTCCCTAAGAATGCCCTCACCTTCTTTTTGGTAACAGGTTTAGGCCATGCCTGAATAGCCTCCACTTTGGCAGTGTCTGGGCTTATCTTACCACTCCCCACTCTATGTCCTAGGTAGGAGACCTCTGCCATACCCACCTGACATTTGGTCAGCTTAATGGTCAACCCTGCCCTCTGTAGTCTGCCCAGCACCTCCCTGAAATGCTGAAGGTGCTCTTGCCAGGAATGGCTATAGATAGCAATATCATCCATGTAAGCAAGGGTAAACCCCCCTGTTCCTGCTAAGATATGATCTACCAGCCTCTGGAAAGTCGCTGAGGCATTCTTCATCCCAAAGGGCATATTTGTGAACTCATACAAGCCAAAAGGAGTCACAAAGGCTGACTTCTCTCTAGCAGTGGGAGTCAAGGGCACCTGCCAGTAACCCTTGGTAAGATCAATGGTTGTAAGATACTTAGCCCCACCCAGCTGCTCTAGGGCCTCATCTGTCCTAGGCATGGGGTAAGCATCTGCCTCTGTGTGACTATTTAATTTCCTGTAATCCACACAGAACCTGGTGCTGCCATCCTTCTTTGGCACCAGTACTACTGGGGAGACCCAGGGACTGTGGACTCTTGAATCACCCCTAGTTCCAACATCTCCTGTACCTCTTCCCTCAGAGTCTGTTTGACTCTCTCAGGCCCCCTATAAGGGGCCTGCCTTATAGGCCTTTGGGGTCCTGTATCCACCTGGTGCTGTACCACGTGGGTGCACCCTGGTTTCTCAGTGAACACATCCCCAAATTCCTGCAACACTGCTCGGATTTCCCGAACCTGCTTGGATTTCCCGAACCTGGGTAGGAGATAGCTGCTGGGATATTGCTACCCCTTCCACCGAGGTGTCAGTCTGAGCCTCACTGAGGAAATCAGTCCCCAGATCTCTCTCAGACTCCTCCTGCAATCCACTGCAAATGCTCAGCACAAGGGCCTCCCTATCATGGTAAGGTTTCATCAAGTTAACATGGTACATTTTGTGCCCCTGCCTTCTGCCTAGCAGTTCCACTATTTAGTTAACATCACTTACCTTTCTTACCACCTTGTAGGGTTCCTCCCAAGCTGCTTGCAACTTGTTGTGTCTGACAGGAATGAGAACCATTACCTGCTGCCCCACAGCATATTCCCTAGCTCAAGCATTCCTGTCATACCACACCTTTTTCTGTTGTTGGGCTTCTGCCAAGTTCTCCTGGGCCAAGCCCATGAGTTCCCTGAGCCTTGTCCTGAGGTTTAGGACGTATGCAACAACAGACTCCTTGTGAGACTCATACTCACCTTCCCACTCATCTCAAATTAAATTTAGAGATCCCCTCACCCTATGCCCATACAGCAACTCAAAGGGCAAAAAACCTGTGGATTCCTGGGGAACCTCTCTGTAAGCAAACAACAGATGTGGCAAATATTTGTCCCACTCCCTCTTAAACTGATCTGCAATTGCCCGTAGCATGGACTTGATTGTAGAGTTTAACCTCTCAACAAGACCATTAGTCTGGGGATGGTAGGGGGTGGTCTTCATGTGCTTCATCCCACAGGACTTCCACAGACAAGCCAGCAGGTCTGACATAAAATTGGCACCTCTGTCAAGACAGTATTCCCTTTGGGAAACCTACCCTGCTGAAAATCTCTAGCAAAGCATTTGCCACCTTCTTGGCCTCAGTGGAGGACAAAGCCACTCCCTCAGGGTATCGTGTAGCATAATCTACAATCACCAGGAATGCCAGAAGCCCAACAATAGAAAAAAGTGTGTATGACAGGAACTTGGGGTACTCAGAGGACCCACAATATCCATAGCTACCCTCTGAAATGGCTCATCAATCACAGGCAAAGGCATCAAAGGAGCGCTCACCTTGTCTCCTGCCTTGCCCAACTTTTGGCACAGCTCACAGGTCCTGCAGTACCCTGTTACATCTCTGGAAATTCCAGGCCAATAGAAGTTTTGCATAATATGCCTCTTTGTACGTTTTATGCCCATATCACCTGCAAAGGGAATATCATGGGCTATGGCTAGACGTGCCAGATGGTAAGCTCTAGGCACTACCAACTGCTGTACTCTCTCACCTTCTAGCCCTCCCTCAGGGGTCCACTCTCTGTACAGTAACCCTTTGTTCCAGTATACAGATTCTCCCTTCCCTTGAGAATCAGGTGCCTTCCTAGCTACCTGCCTCATGCCTTGCAATGTAGGGTCTGAGGGCTGAGCCTATCTCAAGTTTCTCCTTGTAACCCTTCCCAGCTCCCCTTCCACAGGAAGTCTGGCATCCTCTGACAGTGGTGCCTCACTGTCAGCCTGGGTACTACTACTCACCTCTACTTTTGCAGTTACCCTGTCCAAGGAAACATCAGTATCCACAAGCAGCTGTGGCTCATATTCAGTCGCACTGCTACAGCGTAGCTCACTCCCTGAAGTAACCACCTCAGCAGTCCTGGCTGCAAGTATGCAGTCTGTCTGGGTCTCCCCCAGGCTACCAGACCCACATGCTTGTCTCCTAGCCTCACTGCGTGTAATTGCATAAGTACATAGTACTGCCTCATCCAAATCAACCCCTCTCAGGACATCTGCAGGATGGTAGTTCCATACCCCTGTTGTCTCAAGATAACCCACTGTTGGCATTTTGTCTTTCCCACTTTCTGGCTCTTTCACCTTTTGTTCCCCACCTTGCCTCCATGGACATCTGAATGCCACATGGCCCCACTGGTTGCATTCAAAACATTTAACCCTAGCTCCTAGATGTGTACCTGGACTAGTGGCTTTCCCTGCTACTGGCGGACTCTGTTGGAGCAGTCTGTGCTTGTTCCTTTAGACCCATGAGCAGTACTGGGGGTCCCTTTCCTGTGCAGGGCTACCCTGCTTGCTAAGTATAGGTCTCCCTTCTTCCCCAACTCTTCTGAAGTAGCACACTATTTATCAGCTAACCAGATCCTCATGTCCTTAGGCAAAGTGTTAAGGGCGTGTTCCCTTACGAAAAGGTCTGCCAGCCCTTCAAAAGTGCTGACCTGACATCCACTAGCCCAGCGATGAAAATAAGTGTTCAGTTCAACAACATATTCACATGCATTTTCATCTGCCTTGCGTCTATGCTCACAAAACTTTTCCCTATACATTTCAGGTATTAGCTTAAAACATTCTAACAAATGTCTTTTTACAGCAGTGTAATCAAAACAGTCAGTGTCATGCATTTTTGCTAAACAAGTTACAGCTTTCCCATGGAGTAAGGGGGTCAGGAACTGTACCCAGAGCCTTTGGTCAACTTCATACTGTTTGTACACCCGCTCAAACATATGAATGAAGCTATCAAAATTACCTCCCTCTTTAAACTGTGGAAGAAATTAATGACCTTTTGTGCTTCTGGGGTCTAGTTACTCCCTTCCCCATTACCTCCATGACTCAGGTGAAGAGTCAGCATTTCCCTCTCATGCTTTCTCTGCCGTTCCTGTTCTTCAGCTTCTAGGCTCCTCATTCTCTTATCTGCTTCTAGTTCCATATGCCTGGCCTCCAACTCAATTCTCTTCAGCTCCAGCTGGATTTTTAAGTCCACTGCAGAAAGGTTGAGCTGCCCATTCTCTGAGGATATTGTATCTCCACTGTCAGTCTGATTGTCCTCCAGGCTGCTGTTTTCTGATGCAGCTGTAACCAAGGCTGCAATCAGGTCTGCCTTAGTCAGATTTCCAAGCACCAGCCCCCTAGCCAGGCACATCTTCGCCAGCTGGCCCCTTGTCAGCTTTCCATGCTCCTCTGCTGACATGCTGCCTGCTCACCCTAACACTAAGCTAACAAAATAAATAAAACAATTATGATCTGAACTCTGAGTATACCCTGTGTGGCTGATTTAGAGCACAAAACACTTTCAGAGATCACTGTACATATCTACCCACACCACTACAAGCCAATTAGTGTGTGAAGTAGATCTCACCACTGCAAACTGCAGGTGACGGCCGTGCCCTGGCCCAGCAATCAAGGAGCCTCAATCCTCACCACTAACACCAGGGAAGTCATCTCCGAGAAGAGGAAAGGATATCTAATACACAAAGTAAAGTAAATTTCCCTTAAGTGCACACAGAGATCAGTCAGTCTGGGGCTGATTGCTCCTTTGCTCACCAGGTCCCCAATAAGACTCTCCACTGGCACAGCTATACGGTCCAGGTCTCAGCCTAACCGGGAAAGCTAAAACCTCTAGTACCCTCTCTGTCCAACCAGTGCTTCATGTCTCTGCCCAGGTGGCTAATACATACACACACACACACACACACACACACTTTGACAACCACACAGACTTTCCTGGGAAAAGGCTGGCACAGGTTCTCCAGCTGTGCCCCTATTACCCAGACCATGCGGTAGTAATTCCTGCCACCAGCCAGTTAATTATCAGCTACTGAAAGGCCCTTAAAAGGGTGTCCAGTTATTACTGTGCAATATTATAATCCAATGGTAGTATGACTAATCAGTCTCAAGGCTTATTGGAAGGGCTTATTACAATAAACTCTATAAATATATGATGTACTCTAAAGCATACTTTATCTCTACATAAACCAGCCACAGGTAGAAGGTTTTAAAAGTATTTAGTAATAAATAATTAAAACACAAGACAAAACTACTACACCACAGAGATATTTAAGAGTTCAGAGATCACACATAAACTTAAAATAATACAGTAGTACAGGTCTGATTTCAAAGAAAAATACCTAATTAATGTTTACTAGCTTTAACTATTCCTACAAGAAATCACAGTGCTAAAACGTACATGTGAGCATAAGGCAGAGTGCTGACAAGTTGGATATCAAGATAAAAAATGCCCCCAGTCTCTCACTGAACAATAGTTTTTAAAACACTAACCAACAGCTCTGCTGAGGCCCTCCCAAATTACATCATTTTGACACTTAGGTTTTCTCAGGCCACAAACTGCATTATTTAGCAATCTAACACCTACTCAGAAAGCTACAACAACACAAGGCACCCCACATATACACTCTAGCAGAAACCAGAGCAACAAAGCACCTTCTACATCTAAATTCTGGTCATAAACTTCAGCCTCAAAACAATGGGCACAAAACCTTCATCCAGACTCACTGGAGCTGAATTCCAACATCAAAGGGTCACAACATGCTTCACTGGGCCAGTAGAGTGCAATGTTGTCACATATTTTTCAGTTCCACATTCCACAGCACTCCTTTACACCCAAGAAAACATGCCTGTACTTTACTCTCATTCACAAATGCTAGAATTATATATCAAATTCTATTTGAGTAGGCTGGCAGCCTTTGCCCATCTCTGCCCAATTGTCACTGTTACAAAAAAGGAAGAAGGTTTGGATTTAATAAATCCAACTGTATATATAGCTTCACTGAATTTATATAAAATATTAACATAAATAAAGGAAAACAAAAATGTATTAATAAAGACAACAGAAGAAAACTATGAATATGGGAAAAGCTTAAATGTTTAAATGGAAGTAAAGGAATTATATGTAAGGGATTGAAAATGTGTCAAGAGAAAATATTATGATGATGGAAGAGTGACTTAGGAAATATAGAAAATAATGGTATGAAAACATAATGGAAAAATTATATTATATTTACCCTTGGAAGCACTTGAAAATAAAAACAAGTAAAAGCTGTAAAAGTAAGAATGGTAACATTTGAAAAATATGTGGAATGTACGGATGTTTTTTTTCTGGAGATTGTACATAAATAAGCTTCCAGTAAAGGTAAACATGCCATATAAAAATAAAAGATAGAGTCTGCATATGCTGTGGGGAATTAGAGAGTACTAAACATGTTTTTTTTTTAATGTAAACAAATGAGTAAGTCAGTTGTGCAAAGAAACACGTAGTAAAGAATATTAAAAAGGATTGAAAAGTGTAAATGTATAATATATGGACATGATAGAGTATGGATACTCTTAAAACATGAAACAAAATGATGTAAACAGAGTAGATGAAAAATTGCTTTATATAATGTGGATTATCTTGAATGACAGAACTAAGTAATAAAATGAAATGGGTAATGGCAGAAATTTTGAAGAAAATAAGATTTTGATTGTGGAAAGAATAGTGGGGGAGTTGAAATTGTAAATGAGCTATAAAATTTGTATAAAGAATGTATATATATATATATATATATATATATATATATATATATATATATATATATATATATTATATACTTTGAATTTTAATAAAGGACCCCCTACTCTTTTCGATAGGTGAAGTGGGTCTTTCACATCCCCCTGAGCTACCACCAACTCAGGGAGATGGGACCTTGATTTAATGTCTCATTCAAAGGATGGCAGACACAGAAGTGCAGCATTTATGTTGCATTGCAGTGTCAGCAATCCATCTACTTGGTGTGGGAATAGAACCTACAACCTTCTGCACCAAAGGCAAGTACAGACACACACACACACACACACACACACACACACACACACACACACACACACACAAACACACAATCTCAAACACACACACACACTATCTCTACACACACACACACACACACAATAAATATAGATATATATATATATATATATATATATATATATATATATAAAAATATATATATATATATATATATATATATATATATATATATAGGTGTACTGAATACTAACACCATCAAAACGTTGACACACTACTGTGCATATGCACAGCAATAACCTCAGTGCATACAAAATTAAATGGCAAGGAAACAACAATGTTGTGGACAGTAAGCCTCACATGACCACCAGGTACCCAATTATTTTATGTATGTCTGCTTTACAAGACAAAAATCCCACTTATCCAACTTTCATAATACTGAGATGAAAAAGCAGACAACATCATAAGACTGACCACCCAGAACACTAATTTTCAACCACTTGGCCACCACGTTGAACTTTATCCCGTTCCTTCGCTGTATTGCGATCTCTGAGTTGGTATATTTAGCTGGGGGGTGTGTGGAGGGTGAAGCCCCCCACATGGGTGGGTTTAAACTGCTTTGGTTTTAATTTATTTTTTCGTTTGGCAAAGCGGTTACTTAGCTGGAACTGAAAGTCAGTGTTCCAGATGATCAGTCTTATGTGGTTGTCGGCTTTTTCATCTCAATATTATGATCAAGTAAGTGGGATTTCAGTCTTCTGACGCATATATATATATATATATATATATATATATATATATATTTATACATATATATATATATATATATATATATTATATATATATCTTTATATATGTATGTATATATATATCTATAAATATATATATATATATATATATATATATATATATATATATATATATTGTGATATACACCATTACCAATGAAACAATATTTAGAACAACCCGTAACAAAAAAAATTCAACCCAGTGAACTTCCAAGCAGAGCTCAAAGCATGCAACCGGTCACCCCTAAAATGTCTGCCTCTTGATGAAACAGTCTCTTTCTTTAACAATAAATTTCTGCAAATCCTTGATAACCATGCTCCCTCATGTACTGTCAGAACTAAAAATAAACCTGCTCCCTGGCTCTCTAATGAGACTAGGCACAACATCAGACTAAGAAATAAAATCTGGTCCAAATGGAGGAAAACAAAAAAAACAATAGATCACCTAAACTTTAGACAGCTTCGAAATTCCACAAAAAGAGCTATAGACCTTGACAAAAAAAAAAAAGTACTACCACAAACTCCAACAATCCCAGCAGCAAAACCCACAAAAGTTCTGGTCAGGAATCAACAAACTGCTGCAACCAGGTCACGCCAAAACTCCTACCCCCTCTAACCTAACTCAAAGCCCTCCGAACATAATTGCTGACACTTTTAATACATTTTTCTCTGAAAAGTACAGTTTTGTACCTACCATAAATGTAGATGTCTGAAAGGTATGCATCTGCAGTCCTAACATATGGGTTGTCCTGCCTCAGGCAGCCCTTCGGTCGGCCGGATTCCAAAGTCTGGGTCTGGCCTCGGCTGATGTCGCACTTCACCCGACGTCATAGCTGCTGTGTATTGGGTATAAAGGCATCAGCTGACGCCATTTTCCTCAGTGTTTCTTGCCCCAGATGCCAGGTGCCCTCTAGGAAGGCTAAATTTGGATAAATGCAAATAATTCCAAACAGTAGAGAGCAAACAATCTAAGAATGTATATACATATATACAAACAAATACACCATAATAGATTCCCCCAGCTAGCTACAAGAGGGGTAAATACCCTAGGAATACCACAGAGGGGAAGGAGGGCGGGTAATCCTGACTGCAGATGCATACCTTTCGGACATCTACATTTATGGTAGGTACAAAACTGTACTATGTCCTTCAAGGATGCATCTGCAGTCCTAACATATGGGTAGAATACCATAGCCAAACTGGGGGAGGAGGTACTAAGATAAAGATGGTGTAGTTAAGATCCCCTGCAAAACAGCAGTTGCAAAACCTGCTCGGGATCTGGAGTATAAAGGAAGATTATAATGCTTGGCAAATGTATGCACGGAGCTCCAAGTAGCAGCTTCTAAAATGTCTTTGGTAGCCACTCCTCGTAGGAAAGCTGTAGTGGTGGCTGTAGCTCTTGTGGAGTGAGGACTGATATTTTCTGGAGTTGTCTTTCCATGAAAAGAGTAGCAAAATCTAATGCAATTTCCTATCCATTTTGAGATTGTCTGTTTTGAAATTGCTTTTCCTTGCATTCCTGTTGCATATGCTACCAGAAGCTGGTCAGTTTTTCTGTTGGTCTTAGTTCTGTCCAGATAGTAGCGTAATTGTCTGTGCACATCCAAGGTATGTAGTAGTCTTTCCCCCCTGTTCTGTGGGTTGGGGAAGAATGTAGGTAAGTGAATCGCTTGGTTCAATGATACTCTGGAGACCACTTTTGGCATAAAAGTAGGGTTAGTTCTCAGAGACACTCTATCCTGATGGAAGATAAGGAAGGGCTGAACTGCCATTAATACCTGTAACTCAGATACCCTTCTTGCTGAAGTGATTGCAAGCAGGAAAGCAGTTTTCCAAGACAAGAACTGTAATTCTGCTGTTGCTGCTGGTTCAAAAGGGGGAAGAGTTAACTTTTCCAGCACAAAGTTAAGGTCCCATGTAGGCAGAGGTGGCTTCCTTGGAGGCTTTACATTTTTAATTCCTCTCAGGAATACACATATATACATTTTTAATTCCTCTCAGGAACTGTCTGAGTAGAGGATGAGAGAAGACTGGAGGATCCATGTTGTACTCTGCTGAAATTGCTGATGCATGAATCTTAATGGAGGAGTAGGACAGGCCATTGTGGAAGAGTTCTGCTAAGTATTCCAGGATGTTTGCTATGTTTGCCAATGATACATTTTCCCCTTTTGTTGCACTCCAAATGAGGTATCTTTTCCATTTGGCTGAATAAGTCTTCCTTGTGGAGGGTCTGCGAGCCTCCAGGATAATGTCCTTAACCCTCTGAGATCTGGGTAATTTTGTTTTATGCAATATTCCAAGCAGCTAGCTGTAGTGTTTTCAAGTTTGGATGTAGGATCTTGTAGTTGTTCTGTGTTAGAAGTAAAGGACATAGAGGTAGAGGCCATGCGTGTGTCCGAGACATGCTTCTCAGTAGCGGGTACCAATGTTGCCTCGGCCAGTCTGGAGCTATCAGGATTATCCTTGGCTGATCCTCTTTGATCTTCAGTAGGACTTTGTACATCAAAGGAAGAGGTGGGAATGCATATGCTGTCAGGTTTTTCCAGCAGAAGGAAAGGGAGTCCACCCTCCAAGCAAGTGGGTGGTATGCTCTTGTGCAGAATTTCTTCAATTGGTGGTTGTGTGGGGAGGCGAACAGGTCTATTTCTGGTAATCCCCATTTCTTTGTTATGGTTTTGAAGATATCTGGATGCAGCATCCATTCGTGAGCATCCGTGGTAGTTCTGCTTAAGGTGTCTGCTAGTGAATTTTCTTTTCCTGGTACAAATCTGGCCTGGAGTTGAATGTTGAGGTTCAGGGCCACATTCCACAGGTCCATTGCCATCCGGCATAGAGGATATGAGTGTGTACCTCCCTGTTTGTTGATGTACCACATGACTGTGGTGTTGTCCGTCCTTATCAGCAGGTGACCTTGTTGTAGAAATGGTCTGAATGCCTGGATTGCATGTTTCACTGCCAGCATCTCCTTTTGATTTATGTGTAGATTCAGCTGGTCTTGTGTCCATAGGCCTTGTATACACTTGTCCACCATGTGCGCCCCCCAGCCTAGGTCTGAGGCGTCCGTGGTGATAGTCTGGCTTGGATGAGGTTTGTGGAAAGGCAATCCTCTGTTCAACTGACAGGCCTGAGCCCACCACAGGAATTCTTGCTTCAGGCATGGAATTATTGGAATCTGGGCTTCTAGACTGTGCTTGTGTTGTGACCATATATTCCTTAGGTACCATTGCAACTTTCTCATATGCAGTCTGGCATGCGGAATCAATATTATGCAGGATGCCATGTAACCCAGGGCTTGCAGGACTTTCCTTGCAGTAAGCTGGGTCTGTGTTGTTAATGTCATGAAATAGACTGGTAGTTGCTTTTGTTTTTCTTCTGTGAGAAATGCCATCTGAATTGATGTGTCCAGTTCTGCACCCAAGAATGTTATCCTTTGGGATGGTACCAGTCTTGACTTTTGCATGTTGACTGTGTATCCCAAGGCTTGCAGCAGTTGTATAACCTTTTCCATATCTTTTGTTAATTTTGTTTTGTTGTCCGCTTGTATTAGGCAGTCATCCAGGTATGGGTAAATTTGAATTCCCTGAAGCCTGCAATGAGCAATTACTGATGCCAGGCATTTCGTGAATACTCTGGGCGCAGTAGATAAGCCAAAGGTCAATGCTGAGAATTGATAATGCTCTGATCCTGCAAGAAATCTGAAGTGTCTTCTGCAATCTGGTCATATAGGGACGTGCAGGTATGCCTCCTTGAGATCTAGAGTCACTAGCCAAGACTCCTTGCCCAGCATGGGAAGAAGTTGCTGTAGGGTCAGCATTTTGAATTTTGGAACAATGAGGTATGTGTTCAGAGCGGACAGGTCGAGAATAGGCCTCCATTGATTTTCTTTTCTTGGTACAAGGAAAAGTCTGGAGTAAAATCCTTGTCCTTGTTCCATAGGCGGTACCTTTTCTATAGTTCTCATCCTTAGTAGGTTGTTGATTTGTCTTAGAGCATTTGTTTTTTGGTGGTAGATTTGGCATTCCTCTCTTTTTTGGTAGAGTGTGGAAGTGAAACCTGTAGCCTTTGTCTATTGTTTGTAAAGTCCATTTGTCTCCTGTAATGTAATGCCAGTTTACAGAAAATAAGGCTAGTTTTCCACCCAAGGGTGCTTCCAGTTGTTCCCTGGTAGGTGGAATCAGAGCCAAGTCATTGTGTCTGTCCTGTGGAAGTGGTTGTAGCTGAATCTGTGGCAGTACTTCTCTGGTTGTTAGGCTGCCACTGACGTCCCCTGTAGGCACCCCTGGATTGACCTCTGCCTCTTGGGCATCTATTTCTGCCTCTCTGTGCTCTGGAGGTGTCTGGAAAGGACCAATTCTTCGAAGGCCAATTTCTGCTAAACCTCGGAGGTTGGACCTGTAAGAAATCCTTGACTGTTTGGACAGATTTTGCTTTTCTTCCACCTTCTTTAGAACCTGCTGTGCAGGGGAGCCAAACAAACTTTGTTTCTCCATAGGAGCATCTAGGAGTTTTGACTTAACATGGTCTGGTAAGGATTGTTCTTTTAACCAGGCATGCCTTCTAATCACTGTTCCAGTCATAGCTGATCTAAAGGAAGCCTCCAGTGCATCATAGCCACATTTTAAGAAATGGTTACTGACCTGCTGAGAGTTATGTACCAAATCCTGAAGGGACTTACGGTCTATAGGTTCAGGAGAGGACAGTTTTTATTTAGCTGGTCTAACAAAATTCCTGGTACTGAATCATGTGAAATTGACAGTTTAAGGCCCTGGTCGAAAGAGTAGCAGAAGTATAAACCTTTTTACCCCATCTCTCTAATGCTCTAGATTCCCTTTCAGAGGGGAGAGGGTTTTTGGCAGAGGCAGATGCTACAGCTTTGGGGCCCTGTGAAATGGTTTCAGGATCTGCAATAGGAGCCTTATACAAATGGTAGTGTGTGTCCGGGACCCTGTAATATCTGTCAGGCTTGGCAGGGGCCGGAGGGAGAGAATCAGGGGCAGTACAGGCATCATTATATGCATCATCAACAACTGTTAGTACTGGAGGAATGGCTAAAGGCCTATGCTGTGGTAAATGTAAAAAGGTCCTTAGCCTTTTCCTTGAATCTGAGAAATCCTGGCCCTGCCATTGAAAATGTTCTCTCATAGCATGTAAGGTTTCCCCAAAAGAAAATTCTTCAGGAGGAGAGGCAGAAGGAATGGAGTCTTCTGCATCAGAATCCTCATAAGGAGAATATGGGCCTTCCTGAGGGTCTGAAATATCTGAGTCATCCGAGGAATAGTCTGTGGAAACAGGATCCGGGGGTTCAGTTCTAGGCCTCTTATCTGGAGGAGGTTGAGAGGCCCTGTCTGGGTGAGGTTGGGATCCCCTGATCAAAGAAATGAGATCCTCAGCCAGGCTGAGCATTTGGGAACTAGAGGTAGGCCTGTGTGAGGGAGTTTTAGCAGGTAAGGCCTTAGAAGATTTAGCTGCTTTAGCCCTGGAAAAAGCCTTGATAGACATAGATGCAGGGGGTCTAGCAGCTCCACATGTAGGGGTAGATATGTCTAAAGGAATAGTATCTGATAAATCCTGGGTGCCTGCTTCAGCAGGGGTAATTTCAGTAGCAGATTCAGCCATGCTCTGTGAGGCCTCGGCTATCGGAGGCATGCTTTCGGCCGAAGGAAGACCCGAGGACTCGGTTTCAGCCGAAACCGAGACACTCGCGGTTGGCCTTACCGTGGTTTCAGCCGAAACCGCGGACCGCGAGTGTCGGTCCTTTTCCTTACGCTTTTTAGCTAATTGTGTAGTCGGAGTCTCCGACGGCATTTTGTATGCAAAAGCGGGACCAAAAATCTCCTCTGCAAACTCCGACCGACGTCTAAGCGTCCGTCGGTTGAAGGAAGCACAGGCTAGACAAGCTGATACGTCGTGGTCTGGGCCTAAACAAGGAAGGCAGTAAGAGTGGAAATCCTTATGAGGTATTTGTTTCCCACAAGTTAAACAATTATTTACTTTGTCTGACATCGGCTGAGGCAAGAAAGAGTCCCCAACGGGGTACTTAGCTTTTTAGAAGTCTTCGGTAATAGAAATCTCTGGATCTAACCGACCGGCACTTGCGAACAGCTTCTGCTTCGGGCACCACGCGGCAAGAAAGACTGAGGAAAATGGCGTCGGCTGATGCCTTTATACCCAATACACAGCAGCTATGACGTCGGGTGAAGTGCGACATCAGCCGAGGCCAGACCCAGACTTTGGAATCTGGCCGACCAAAGGGCTGCCTGAGGCAATACAACCCATATGTTAGGACTGCAGATGCATCCTTGAAGGACATCTGTCCAATCCCTAGCTAACACCTTACCACCTGCCACCACCACAGAATCTCCTCCGCTAACCAATCTACCCCAAACTTTTCATCTCCAGCCTGTTCCCACATCCCTCATTCACACTCTACTTCTTAAACTAAAACCATGTACCCCATCAGCTGATCTCCTCCCAGCTGAATACCTGCAAATTGCAGCAGGTGTACTAGCCTACCCAATCTCCATCCTAATAAATAGAACCATTACTGAATCCTACATCACATCTCTCTGGAAGATCTCACATATTATCCCCTTGCATAAGGGAGGAAACTCAAATGAACTCTCAAACTTCCGCCCTATAGCCCTCCTCTCACCCCTAGCAAAAGTTATGGAGAGATGTATTCACCGTCAACTACTTCATCACCTCCTTGAAAATAACCTATTAGTGGACTGCCGACACGGTTTCAGGCCTTTCCACAGCACTATCACTGCACTCCTATCCTTTACTAAATGCATTAATAAAAATAGAAATAATAACCTGCTCTCTTCAGCTCTCTTTATAGACCTCTCCAAGGCCTTTGATATGGTGAACCACCAATTACTATCAAACATTCTCAAATCTCTTTCAATTGATACTCAAGCAGTTAAATGGTTTCATTCATACCTTGAAAATAGACAACAAGCAGTGCGCTGGGAGAACAACTTATCCTCCCAGCTCCCGATCACTCTTGGAGACCCACAAGGATCTATTTTGGATCCACTCCTCTTCAGTATTTTCATTAATGATCGGAAAACCTCCCTTCCCCAAACCACATGCATCCAATATGCCGACGATTCACCTCTAATCTGTCCTGCTTCCTCTCCAACTGAACTCCAAAACAGGACACAAACTGTATTCACCTTAGTGGAAAAATGGTTCCACCAATGGTGTCTCCTCTTGAACCCCAAAAAACCTAAAACTACTAGTGTTTACGCCTACGCAGAAGACCCCTCCACTCAATCTTCTTACTTACCTCTAACAATGGTACTGTCATCACTCCCGACACTACCACTAAACTCTTAGGTGTAGCAATAAATAATAATCTCAACTTTGACACACACATTAACCTAACTATTAAAGATGTAAATAGAAAACTTGGTTTCCTGTATAAACTCAAACCATTTCTCACAGCCTCTGCCAAGATTACTATTGCTCAAACTCACCTGATTTCAACCCTCTTCTATGCCTCCCCATATTTACAAACCTAACCAAAAGCAATTTAAATAAACTGGCAACTTCTTACAACAACATAGCCAGATTTGCCACAGGTACCCCATTTAGAACCCACCACTGCCAAAATCTGAAACTACTAGCATGGCTGGAAATACAAAATCAACTACTCTAACAGCAACTCACCTTTATCCATAAGATCTTACACCATCCCACTAATACACCTATACTCAGTAACCTCCTCAATTCTTATCAAAACCTTCCAACCCTACGTTCCGCAAATAGATTACAAGTAGACACCTTAAAATCTAAAAACAAATCAGGGGACTGTCTGTTTTCTAACTCTGTTGGTAAAACATAGAACTAACTCTAAACTGAACTAACTTCTTCCACATCCACCCACCTTTTCAGGAACCAATTAAAATTTTTCTTAAAATCCCACTGGCTTTGTCCATGCACCAAGCCTGACTGATACTATGTTCCCTTGCCTTTAGCTTTTTTTGACATCAATTCTTCTACCTTTCTTCGGCTTTCTCTTCTAAAAATATAAATAATTTGCTCTCTTCATACCCTTCACTGTACTGTGTCAATTTCCACAAGACAACATACTAACTAATGCTTATACTTATCTATGATAAATGTTGCTCCAAATGACTGAAATAAAAATCTTCATAGTGTTACCCTATCTGCTTAGTGCTGCTGAAAATCAACTGTACATGATTGCATAGTTATCTAATTGTATTTTAAACGTATAGGTATATTTTTGCATTTTGTATAAACTGTTTCTTTTCTCGGAACTTTTCTCCTCGGGCCTCTATTGAAAATGGACATATATCCAATTAGCCTAGCCTGGTCAACAAATGTAAAATAAAATAAAATAAATATACATATTATATATATATATATATATATATATATATATATATATATATATATATATATATATATTTACACAGACGCACACACACACACATATATACATATAAATATATATATATATATATATATATATATATATATATATATATATAGGGCCTTTACAAGCCTAGCCAAAGGATTACTCTGGCACAGTCTGACCTGACCTTAGTTCCCAGTGTCTATGTTGAGTAGAGCCACTGGTGTTATCCCTGGGGTGAATTTTCTGTTTCCTATCCACTCATCAAGATTTCTCTTGAAGAGGGTCATCAAGGTGCTCTGCTTGACATGTATGGGAAGTCTGTTCCATAGCATGGGCAGTCTCTGGGTTATGAACCTGTCCCTCCAGCATGTTCTGTTAATTGTGGTAATGAGGTTGAGGTCTCTGGAGTGTGTGCAGAGGGACTGGGATTTCTTTAGATGTAGCATATCTAACAGAGCTGGGTCAGACACGGCTTTGTAAGTCAAGCAGAGATTGATATGAGACAGAGAATAGTTGGAATTTTTTGCATCTGCTCATATAGGACAAGTGTTTAAGGCCTAAGATCCTCTTTGTGAGGTACTTTTGCGGCCTCTCCAGTTGTTGCAAGTACCTAGTGAGGTACATGCCAAATGGGGCATTATACTCAATGATTGGTCTAATGAGGGAAGAGTAGAGGGAGACAATGACCTCTTTCTTCCTGGATGCGAAACCCTTAGTAATGAGATGTGCCACATAGAAGGTCTATCTGACCACAGTGGTAATGTGGTGATCAAAAGAGAGGTTGCTGTCAACCTGTGTTCCCAGATCTCTTATAACGTTTTCTGTGTTCAGTGGTCTACCATCAATGTGGTAATTCATGGGAACTGGGTTTTTCCCAAAGGGATGACGACATATTTTTTGGCATTGGGTTTAAGGCCATGGTTCTGACACCAGTCATTGGTCACAGTGAGGCCATTCTGTAAGATGTCAACATCACTTGGGGAGTTAATAATAGCTCCCAACTTGCAATCGTCTGTGAACTTTGTCAGCTAGAGTCCCTTCATGTTGGCCTGGACTTCAGAGAAGTAAATACCAAACAGGAGAGGACCCAGAACCAAACCCTGTGGGACTCCACTCGTGACTAATCAGCAGTCTGACTTGGAGTCAGCTACTTTCACATTAGGGGTTCTATCTATGAGCCAGTTTGTAACCCACCTAGTGATATAGGGGGTTTATGCCAAGCTTAGTGAGTTTTTCTATGATTCCTGAGTGGGGAATGGTATGAAAAGCCTTAGCCAGTTCAAGGTAGACTGTATGAACCCCCTTGCCTTCATCCACAGCTCTGGTGACTGACTCAAAGAAGTCAACCAAGTTAAGCAGACATGCTCTACCCTTCAAAAAGCCAAACTTTGTTGGATCCAGAGTTTGGAGACTCCCTATATCCTTGTTTATTAGGTCCATGATGATGCATTCCATAGCTTTGCATTTCAGACTCGTCAGACTAATAGGGCGACAGTTCCCAGGGTCTGTAGTTGCTCCTCCTTTGTGGAGAGGGATAACTGTAGCAGTGTGCCATTCGGCAGGGCAAAGCCTGAGGTGAGGCTGTGATTGAACAGAGCACACAGGTGAAGTGCCAGTTCACTCTGTAGTTCATGTAAAACACAACCAGGGATATTGCCAGGTCCCATTGAAGCTGTATTCTTGGCCTTGGACAGTGCTGTTTTAACCTGTGCAGCAGTAATACTGGGTGCCTGGCAATCTACTGGTATTGTGACTGGTCCTTTGGGGGGGGTAAA